>NW_024510099.1:864282-1095908 GCF_017590135.1 Pyrgilauda ruficollis | reverse complement strand
GCCGCCGCGCCCCGCGCCCGCCGCCGTCGGGGAAGCGCCGCCGGGCCCCGCGCTCCGCCGGCCCCGCGCCGCCGGCAGCGCGCTCCTGCTGCCGCCGGCCCCGACAGAAGCCCCGCCGGGCACCGGCCGCACCGACAAGTGCGGGAACAAAGGGGCGCGGGCTGCGCCGGCCCTCGCCCGCCCTTACCGCTCCCCGACGCCTCTCGCCGGCCGGCGCCCGCCCGGCTCCGCAGCCGCCCGCACCCCCTGCCCCCGGCCCCTTAAGTTTCCCGGCGGGGCGCCGCGTACCTTGTCGTCCACACAAAGCCTGTCCGGGTCCCCTCCGGGAAGTCACATCCTCTCCCGGGCGCCCAGTCCCACCGACCGCCTCCCGCCGCCTCGACAACACAGGCGGCGTCTCAAGTGTCTCATCAAAGCTTTATGAGGGGCGGGAGGGCAGCGCGGCCGGATCCCACACTCCGCCGCTCCGCCGGAGCCTCCCGGCCCAGCCCCGCCGCCTTCTCCTCGCCGAGCGGCTTCCCCGCCACCGCCCCCGCCCCGCCCGCCCGGCCCCGCTCCGCTCCGCTCCCCCGGCGCTTCCCGAGCGGGGAGCGGGGCGGGGGGGGTCGGTCCGCCCGCGGCGGGATATTGGTTTACTCCGCCGGGTATTAAGCAAGCCCAATCCATTTAAATATCGCTCCCGCGCTGACCTCTCCGTAGTTCGCCTATTAAGAATGCAATCAAGATAATAACAGGCATTGCTTATTAATGAGCGCCCCAGGTAACGTTACACCGGTGACTTTCTGCAGGCGCCCAGCGGGAGCTCGGTCCCAGCGGTCCCGAGGCGGCTCTGCCCAGCCCGGGACCGGGACGGGACCGAGACCGGCACCGAGACCGACAGCGGGGCCGCCCGTCGCATCAGCGCCCGCCGGCGGAGACGGGGCCGACCGCGGAGCCCGGGGCTGTCGGGGGGAATGCCCGGCTCGGCTCTGCCCGGCCGCCCGCGGGGCGCATCCCGTACCCCCTGACCAAAATCTGTTTGGCCATCTCCTCCTCCTGCGCGTGCAGCAAGTACAGTAAATTATTGATAGTGGAAATTGAATGGCGGAGGCAATAATGGTATCCCCTGATTGACTGGCTCCATTTGATCTCGGTAAAGACAGGGAGATGGCACGCTCCGGGCTGCGGCGAGCGGGAGCGCACGCGTGTGCCAGCGGCAGGAGCGAGCTGTGCGAGAAGAGCTGGCTTCACCCCCTGCCTGGCATGGGCTGTGGCAGCCTCGCCTCTTCCCTCCCCTCTTCCCTCCCAGGCAAAATTGGAAACAGCTGATTTCAGAAGAAGCTAGCACAACTCTTTCATGAATTGGTTAAAACACGTATTTTTCTACACCTCAAAGCCTGACTGCCATCTAATTGCAATTAATGCCAAAGGCCCATTCACTCCGCGCACTTGTGAAAATTTATTTATCCTAGGAGAAATGTGTGCAACTCATTGCTGCCCTCAGACAGTCTGACTGCCTGTGTGCTTTTGCTATGAAACACCTGCATTTATCAGTAAAGAAAATAACCCAGGTGTTTGAAATTTGAGTACACCTAAGGCCTTCCATATGAATCAGCTTTTAATATATATTAAAGGAAAGATTCCTGGTGGTTAATAACCTTTGCAGCTTTAAGAACTTTTTAAAAAATCCTGCTTGAGTACCACATCACCATCCTTCTTGCACTTGGGGGTTTGGTTTCACGTGTTTGAACTAAAAATGTCAGTGAGCGTGAAGACAGTTCTACCTCTTTTTGTCTCAGTGTTTTCCAGTCCAAATCTATCCAATTTACGAGAAAGGAGACCTTTTCAAAGCCCTCACTAACAGCCTGGGCCTGAGGAATCATGTCCAGCCCTTGCTGGCTGATGGACAGTCACTAATCCAGGTAGCTCTTCAGGCCAAGTCCTGCTCTGCTATTTTTATTCAAATTCTGCCATTGGGGATGCATCAACCATTCATTTCCCCACTCTGATATACCAATATAAGCTTACAACTCCCAGCAACAATGCCGGGTGGATGTTCCAGAGGCGTTTCAAAGGCATGACTGTACCTGGTATTTGCTAAGCTAACGCGTGCATTTTATTTTTCTGTTTTAGCCTTCGCTCCACAGTACCATTTAACTTTCCAGGTACGGCTGTGTTAGTGCGGGTACCTGATTGCACCAAGGCAGCGTGTTTCCAGCAGCCTTTTTGCACAGTCACAAAACAGCACAGTTCCAATATTCTGTGTTTATAAGATGGTGCCTGCAAGTATTTGGATGATCTACCAGACAAGTTAAACAGCAGCAGGAGAGGCTACTTTAATCAGCTGTAATGTAATACACTGCACACTTGTTATTCCTGGAGGAAAGGCTCTTCTGCTAGGACACTAGACATGCAGATGAGCAACAGCAAATACCATGCTTTAGAAACATTGCTGGCTTTTTCTCAGGAGTGAAGGAGAAGGGATATACTCTGAAAATGCTGCCGCCGGCCCCGACAGAAGCCCCGCCGGGCACCGGCCGCACCGACAAGTGCGGGAACAAAGGGGCGCGGGCTGCGCCGGCCCTCGCCCGCCCTTACCGCTCCCCGACGCCTCTCGCCGGCCGGCGCCCGCCCGGCTCCGCAGCCGCCCGCACCCCCTGCCCCCGGCCCCTTAAGTTTCCCGGCGGGGCGCCGCGTACCTTGTCGTCCACACAAAGCCTGTCCGGGTCCCCTCCGGGAAGTCACATCCTCTCCCGGGCGCCCAGTCCCACCGACCGCCTCCCGCCGCCTCGACAACACAGGCGGCGTCTCAAGTGTCTCATCAAAGCTTTATGAGGGGCGGGAGGGCAGCGCGGCCGGATCCCACACTCCGCCGCTCCGCCGGAGCCTCCCGGCCCAGCCCCGCCGCCTTCTCCTCGCCGAGCGGCTTCGCCCCCGGCCGGCGGCTGCGGCGGCCGTAGGCACCGCGCTGCCCCGCTCCGAGTCTCCGCACCGCCTCCCCGCCCCGCCACCGCCCCCGCCCCGCTCTGAAAAAATCTGCTTGCAATCAGAATTTTTTCTTTTAATTTTGGAAAGGAAGCATGTTACAGACAGCCTGACAAGTCCTCACTCTGTGGGAAGCGCTTCAGCTCAGCTCTGCTGAGAACATGAGGACCATTAATTCCATGCAACCATGAAATTCCCATTTTCTCTGCTACAAACGTGTTGCCTTTTGCATCGGTGTAGAGATTTTCCTGGGGAAGAGGTGTGGTCAGAGGAGCTGCTGTTTCTTGCTGGTATAATCAGCCCTTGGAGCATTATTACCAGCCAGTGCTTGATTACTCGGAAAATGAAAAAGTAGCGTAAATAATTACTTGTTTGGATTTTTAATGCACACGCAAGCTGGGTTCCATATTGTTAAATCAGACCCTGACTTCCAAGAGAATTTTTATTAATGAACCCCCAAAAATTGTGTTCAAGGTATTAGTTTGTCAAGCA
Source organism: Pyrgilauda ruficollis (assembly GCF_017590135.1). NCBI lineage: Eukaryota > Metazoa > Chordata > Aves > Passeriformes > Passeridae > Pyrgilauda > Pyrgilauda ruficollis. Next base: position 1,092,452 of record NW_024510099.1, on the reverse strand, counting down.
ACTGCTAGTCCTGGGGACATGGGGACACTGTTCTGGTTAGAGCTCCACTCCTTAGTCCATGAATTGCGCTATAAATTTGGAGGTTACATGAACCATCCCGTTTGGGATTTTTGGGGTACATAGGATGCAAAGGCAAGGCATCCCGATGTTTTCTGGGTAGACTCAAAAGGAGTTCTCTCTTGTTGTGTCTTCCAGCTATGTTTTCCCCATTTGGAATGTACAGATGTCACACATAAGAGGCACTGGAAAAGAAAGCCACACCACAATTGCATGGGGAAGAAAAGGGCAGGCAGACCCCTTTCTGGTGCTTTCAGATAATTCAGTGTTTCAAGCCTCTTGGTGCTGTCCCAGTATGCCCACATTAGGCATTCACCTTGGGACCAGGTGTTTTTTCTATTCATGACTAATTAAAATAATTTTTTGCATACACAAATCATTCTTCACTGTTTTCCAAACAGCGGCAGGGAAAGAGTATGAGTTGTCAATCAATAAAATGTTGATTTATCCCTGAAGTAATATTGCTTGCAGGAGGGTAAGACCATTGCTTTTTGCTGAATTCAATTTAAACTGTAGCATAGGCACTAATGACACTGTAGATACTATAAAGAAGAAAGCAGAAGCACGCACACCTGGTTTCTGTCTCAGTGGAGGTTATGCATTATAGTGATTGATGTATGAGGTCCAAATTTACTGATAAACTAATTATATGATAAAGTAGTTTGTGGGGCTCTTAAATTCCCCCATTGCAATTGTAGGAGAAGCAATAAAAAAGTCAATATTTGAAAAGAGTAACATTCATAAAAGGTACATAATTAGACAAAAGGCAACGGGTGATTGAGTCTCCCCTCCCCCAGACTGTGTCCTTACACTCCCCATTTTATTCACGTAGTATCTTCGCCTGTTTTTGAATGAGAAAAAGGTCAAGAAGCTGTAATTTGGAATTCTTCTCACTTGGCTGTCAGGAAATATAAACTAATCCTGATTACAAAAAGGACAATGCTATTGATGTACTCGGGTTTTGATGCTACGGGGTTTTTTTTTCCTGTTTAAAATTTTAATTGGCTGAAGTAATTCCTTATATCATTACAAGCATTTTATGTTTGATTATGTTTACTCATGTTTCCTAGTTACCTTTATTTGCTATTTTTTCACATTAAAGAGATGGAAAATTAATGGAAATAAACTTTTCCAACCCCAGCAATGCTAAGAATTGCAGTGGATTATATACACAAGTTATGTACACAGCCAGGGTTGCAGGCATGGTGCATTTGTAGGATGACTGGGCTATGATGCTGCTCTACAATGATTCAGTGGCTGCAGCACACACACGAGAGCCCCTCGTGCTCCACACCAACATCTGTGCACTGGAAAAACTTCAGCATCTTTGAGGAGCAAAGCCAAATTCTGCTTAACTTTGAAAAATCGCAGTATTTTAGAGGCTTTGACTGAGAGATGGTGAGAGAAGGATGGTGGTGGCCACTTGCCTAGCCTTCCCCTTGCGTTCAGGGGTTGGCCAGGCTGTGGGCACAGCCCCTCCCAGCCCCCAGTGTTGTCAATGCCCTGGGGCTGGTGGCTCAGGGTCTCACAACCCCAAGGTTTACATTGGTTCAGCCTACAAAGAGTTGCTGCTGTTCTGGTCTGCAAGCAGCTTGCTGGGTGACCAGAATAGACCCTTAGAGTGCCCTAAATAGTGCAGGGTAGCTGCTCTTAATTTCAAGCATAATTTCACCTTCAGTGAACAGCATTTCTTGAGAGGCCTTGCAGCCCCTCACTTTAGCCGGGCAAGTATTAAGTGAAACAGCAAAGATGGGAATACAAACCCAAAAATCTTAGACATGGTTTGTAGGCTGCATGTACACAGGATAAAGCAGGAAAACCTACTCTTTGAATCACAGGCACCGAAACCACAACATTTTTCCTGGAGAAAATCCACTTAATAGCTCAGAATTGTCACCCTGCAGCTACAGCAAAAGTAGCTTTAAAACTCTAACCAACAATTAAAATAATTGTTTTCTTCTCATGTCTGCTAAAGGTATGCCAGCTTTCCATCACATGGCAGGATCTGTACCCTGAATCTTGTCCCATGCCTTCTAATCAGGGATTTCAGCACAGTTTATGTGCATGAAACCACCTCTCTGACAGAGTTCTGTGGTAGGTGCAGATTAGCCTTTTGCAAACAAGGAAATGCATGTGTCTATCACACATACATCTATTCAGCTGCTCATGAACATACTTGTTTGGTGAGCACACCGGGTCTGGGTTTGGTCCTTGCCACTGCTCGTGTAGTTGTCTCTACTGGCATGAAATGTTGTTGAAACAGAACGTGTGATATGTGGCAATTCCCACCTGCAGTGACGTGCACACACGCACACAAAATCCTCCCCATCCAAACCTCTAGGCTTTTCTTTTGGGGTTTTGCATGAACTCCATGCACTGCTTGGACAGAGGGACTCCTAAACCACACGTGAAGGGCTGGGGGAAGCCAGGAGGACAACTCACCCTTCCTGCTGACCCCTGGTCCCATGGCCAGTGTCCAGCCACGCCAGGCTTGCCCCACACTCCGGGGTGCAGGGCAGCTGTTGAGGATGATGGCACAGAAAAAAATAAAGGTGAGAACGGGAATAAAAAAAGTAAAGAGAGAATGAATCTAACCCCACAGAAACATTAAAAGTTCAGTTTGTCATTTCCTGACGCTTTGACATTCACTAAAGCTGGCAATTAATCTCCTGAGTGTCTCTGCCTTACTGCTGTTTTGGAGGCATTAACCACCCACTACCTGAGCAAAGAGGAAAGTATCTGGGCTGTGCCCAGGAGTATCAGTGTACCAGGTGTCTGGCGTGTGGTGCCCAAGCCTCCCTCCCTGACCCCTGACCCTCCTGCTGACAGCCCAGCCAAGGCTCCAGCACAGCAGGCAGAAAAGAGAGCATGGGACAACAACAATGCAGAGTCTGAGGGAGCAGCAGACAGGGAAGGGAGAAGAAAATCCCCTCTTCCCCAAAGAGGTTGTGTGTGATTCCTTGGGATGGTGGAAACCTGAGCCAAGTGTGGAAAGGTTAGATGGCTAGAGATGCACTCCTGTGACGAATCAGGCCATTGGAGCTCTAGGATTAAAGAAGATCAGAAAACTGTAGGTGCACTTGTGGGTGAAAGGTGTTGGGATTGACTCATCTCTCCTTTCCTCTAAGTATTCAGTGGGTTTCAGTTAGATGCAATATAGTGGATTATTTTTAATATTTAAAGGGATCGGATTCCAAGTGGTTTATAAACTTAGCCAGGCATCTTATCAGAACAGGTTTATGCCTGGCAAACCCTCCTCAGTGCATAACTTTGGAGAGCTTATTTTGAGTGTGTGCTAAAAATAAGCAAGCCCCAAAATCCCAGGTCCAGAGCCCTATGAATGCTCTTTTGCAGCTTATTTCTGTTGAAGCAGCTGAGATCTCCTCTGGCATCAAGCTGGAGCACTGCCTCGGCCAGGTGCAGCAGCTCAGCGATACTGCCCCAGGGTGATGGGCGATAAGGGATCTGCAGCGATAAGGGGAGGGGACGTGGAGGTGGAGCTTGGCACCAGGGCCAGTGGCTGTCCCGGGGTGCCCACCACCCACAGGGTCCCACTCTGCCAGGAGCTGGCAGGAGGGATCCTCCTTGGGTACACAGAAATCCTTGGGAATGCAAAGCATGTGTAAACATTAAATAGCTCTGCTGGCTCTCCTGCCCTTCAGGACTTTCATATTAACATATTTTATGCTGCACTTAGATGGTTGTCTTCATCTTCCCGAAGGGGTTAAGGTACTTTGGCTCCATCCCTTTTCAAAGCAGAGCCACATCGATGCTTTAAACAAGCTGATGTGTTTAAAGATAAATTCAGGATATTTTTTCTTTAAATAGCAGATTGAGCTATTTCACCTAAGAAACAAAACATAAAGGGTTCAAAACATTTCCTATGTTAACCACCTAAAGCATTAAAGAGAGAAGCATCTGCGAAAGAGTAGATATTTTTGTTAATTGCAAACTAAAGTTACCAGTGCAGCAATAGACATTAAAAAGAGTCTTCAAAATGAAACTCAGACCCCATTAGGTTCTCCTCCTCCAGTCACTGTGACTTGTGGCTCAAGAAACAAGTACTGGGTTAGTCAGATTAAAGCAAAAGTTGCCCTTGACTAAAACATTTCATTTGCATGGTGTAATTTCTGTATATTGAATACTTGGGATTGTTCATCCTTTGGTAATTGAATGGCTGGAAGCACGTTGTGTGTTACTGCATTCCACTCTGGAGATCAATGGGCAGCCACGTGTCTGCCCAGGAGTTTCCATTTGTCCAAGTGAAAGGAATGGTCTGCTCATCCATGGCAGAGGGGTGGTGCTCACCCACTCCTCAGGGCCTGCTAATACACAAAAAATGCAGCAAAGAAGGTGCAATCCTCACTTCCTCTGTCCTCCCACTGCAACACCCAGCTCCAAGGAGCAGGAATTGCACAAGGGCTGTTACTAACTCGGCACTGGCCAGATGAAATGATTTCATTGACTTGCATGGCAGAATTGCTTTAAGTAGAGCCAGTACAGCTGGGTTTTTGGTACTACTATTAAAACATGATTTTCCTCCTCACTAGCCCGGCATGAGGGTAGTTGGATGCATAGCTGGCTCTCTCCCTACAGCAGGTGATGTGCTCAGCCTATCATTTACAGATGCAGAGAGAGAGGAACAAAACACAGGGTGGATGTATGACTGCTCGGGAATTCAGAAATCCTGAAATATCGATCCACAGAATCAATACAAATTTTAAGCTATTTTTAAAATAACTTTCCTCACGTTCCCACAATTTCTCAAATGGGAAAACATATTGATTTCTCTGCCCCAGCCTGCACAAGGTCAGGGTGGCTTTTGAGGGGTAAGGGGTGGTTGGGGTGGGCACGTCCAGCAGTAGAGACACGGCCACCACCACAAACCTCATTTGAACATGATCTTAAGCAATCCTGCATTCTGATGCTCCAAGCCCCTGTATTTTTATTGTTGGATATGACTCAAAGCCTAGCTTTGGCAAGACATTTAGTGGGGCCTTCGTGGTTCAGGACTTGTGCCATTAGAGTATAAACTCATAAACAACATAATATACATTTATTTTCTGGACAATGTTTATTTTTCGTGTAGTTTATACATCTGAAACATAAATGCTTACAAGGGAGTGTTTTAAACACCTCTTTGTATTTCATTAGCTGGCTGTTTAATCTGCTATAATTTATTGCAAATTGCAGTTGTACTATATGGCCTCATGGTGCCTTTACTTATTTGAACATAAACACCACTGAAGTCAGCAGGAATGCAAAGTTTTTAAATCAGAAGGGAGCCAAATGCTAGGTTTTCAGCAAGGACTTTGCACCAAGGCATTAAACCCCTTATTTCAGACTTTTGTTACGTTTCTGTTTGATGCTTTACCCTGCTATGTGCTCCAAGCAGAATCATTTTCCCTTACAGGCATGTACAGCTCCTTCCCCTTTGGTTTCTTAATTTGGGTTAGATCCCGTAATATGAAAAATATACTCAGATATTGCACCTAGAGCGCATTGATGAGACCTAAAGAGCTCTTCTGTGAAGGGAATTAAGATCAAAAAGAATGTGGAATTTAAATATTCAACATTTCTTCTTGGATATGAAACAGAAAAATTGTTTTGATGCAAAAGTTCTTGTGACAGAATACGTTACTTAGACTCTGAGACCATATTAGGATAAGATGGCTTTTTATATAGGAATCGCACTCCTTCATATGGAAATTATGACATTTTGTCTATTTCCTCTTACTACAAATGTTTAAAGAATCTGTTAAAAATATTCTTTTAAGAAGTTTTATCAAGATAAAAGAAAGTAAATAAGAGCCAGTACAATTTTCAGGCTTATTTCTGATTAGTTTCTTGATTTAGACCCCATTAGCTGCCAGAAAATTGCACCAACTACCAGAGCTGGGGAAGCACATGTAACTGACACCACAGTTCACTTTGCAGCTGGGGTTTGCTGTGCTTCTCTCAGACCCTCACCCTGGCAGAAAAGGAGCACTGTGTTAATTCCATGGACTGATGGCTTATAGAGACGCAGGGAAAGGGTTCAGCCTGAGTGCTGACACAAATGAAAGACAAGCAGATGAAATACACATTCTCATGGTCTGACAAACTGGTACTAGACCTTCATCTACATTTAGCTGATCGATTTTTAACGAACCATTCATCTTTACTAACACCCCATGAAAAGCGTGGACTGGGAAGGCAGTGGACAGCTTCCCCCACCAAGGCTTCAGGTAAAGGGGACAGGACACTTGCAGATGGCTGAGGGATTGCCAGATTGCCTGTTGGGAAGGCAAAAGCAAAGGGAAGAGCCTTCACCCTGCGCTCTTCCTCACTAGGCAAGACTCACTGCTATGTCCTTTCCATCCAAGCACTGCTCCCCCAGTGTGGGAGGGCTCCAGCCAGGCATCCAGCACTCTCCATCACTTGTGCTTGCCCTTCCCACACCTCCTCGCTGGCAGAGCCCCACGGGGGTCCCAGGAGCCCTGCAGGACTAGTGAGAGCCCCAGGCAGCTGCCACACCAGGGCTGTGGAAGTTCAGGAGCTGAGTCAGCACGCTGCTTTGGCCCCACCCTGTTGCTCTTGGACAGGCTGATGCTCCCAAAGAAAATAATTTGGAAAGGTCCATCATTTTTGGCTTTTCTCCTGGCCTGAAGTGCCTCACATCAGTCTGAATTTCTTCCCTGTTTGTTCCTACAGAAAATGAATAGGAAATTCTGGCCATTCCAAATGAATTTTCTAGATTTGTCCTTTTAAGGACTTAGCCTTCTTGTCAAATGTTTTGACTTCCTTAAAATTTGGGAGCCAGCAGAATTTTCTTAAGGGACTGCTGCAGAAATACTTTGATGGGAAAGTAGATGATAAAAATAACTATTAGGTGCCAAAGGCAGTGGACTGGGAATTAAGAGCTCTTCTGAAGTCTGAGAGATTTGTGTCTTTAAAAGAGCTCAAAAAAGAGGTGAGAAAAGCAGCGGGTATGCAGGGCTGTGACCATGGCTGGACAGCTGCCTGAGTCCAGGTGAAGGATTTGGGAGAGGAAAACAACAGGTGGTGGGCAGGAAGGGCCTGAGAATCAGATCTGCCTAGGGAATACCCCTGGATAGAGTGACTGGGGCAGGAGCAAGTGCCAGGCAGAAAGAAAAGAGGTGAATCTATCATTAAACTTTACCTCCTGGTACCACCAACACCTTCGTGAAACCCTTAGGCACAACAATTAAACCTCTCAAAAACCAAAATTAGGGAAAAGTCCTAGGGTTAAGTACTTGTTCCCTCAGAAGAGGATGAGAACAAAACCTGTGACAGAGATTATTCATGTCACTTACAAAGGTGTTAAAAACAGTGATCAGTGATGAGTGTGCTGCAAGCACTTAAAATATCTTAGTAAATAAAACAAATTTGGGATACAAAAAGAGATTCATGTGGAAAATACTGTGAGATTCACTCTTTCTGTGGATGACCAATAGATGCAGTAGGTTTTTTTTCCTCTCTGATGCAATAAATTTTCAGCAATATAATAAAGGGTATCACACTTCAGGCTACAGCAAGAGATTGGTACAGTAGCAAAAGACATTTGAGATGTATCAGCATCCACTGGAAAATTTCAAACCTAGAATTTAGCCTCATTTAAAAACTGCTAAGTCTTTTTGTTTTCCTGGTCAACACTATATTATCAGCTATCTGTTCACAAAATTCAGCCAAATATTCTCTCAGATGGTTTTACAGACTTTTGGTAGGTGTGAGTGAACATGTATTTTACAGAGCAAACCAACACATGAGCAGCTCCAGCCTTTTGACCTCTGCTCGTGTCTCTTGCTTCATCCCATTCTCAGCAGAGTTGGTTGGGTTTCAAAAGGTATTTGCTGTCAGAAAACAGCTGCCTTTTTTTTTTTCTTTCCTTTGGTAGCCACCTGTTTACCTGAAATCCATTAAATCCATTGTCTTTTCATTATATCCTTTAGGTTTGAATATTTGATATTATTTATCATTTGGGTCTGAGTATTTTGTCAAATGTCATTGCCAGATTATTGATGATAGCTTTAGACAGAAATACTGAAAGCCTCTTTGAATACTCTGTTAAACAATATAGATCTCAGTTTGTGTTGAAAATACTGGAAAAAATTTAATTTTGAAATGTCAAATATTTTCCCAGCTCTGTCTGCCTTGACAATGCGTGGCCTTTTCTGATTCCTGAGAGGAAATCTGAATGGGAGCTAAGTGACAGATGCAGAACTGCTTGTGGGCCACCATACAACCTCCTCCTCCTGCTGCTGTTTCAAAGGGTGAAACACGTAAAGGAATAAAGAAACCTGAATGCAGGATCAGGGCTGACGTCAATATTTTGACATTTCCATAGCTGTACAGGTTTAGTGGCTCTAATATTAGAATAATGCACTCCAAGAGGTAGTATGTTAAGCTATACTGTTGTGCCCTGCCTTAGACTTGAGCAGTAACCATCTAAACAGCCTCCATCCTTCTCTTTCCCTTCTCAAATGTTTCTTAAAAACATATCCTTCAGATAAAGGATGGTTAGCTCTGTGCTTGGGTTCTGCTCTGTTTTAAATTGATGGCATATTTCTCCTTGTTCAGTGCTCAGAGAGGAGCTTGGTACCATCTCTGTACAGCTGCTGAACCAAGGGAGGTGGAGGGGCTGGGAGGATCTGCCATGCAGCACACACTGCACAGGAACTTGCCTTTACTGAGGGCTGTCAAAGGAACCAGCCTGGCTGCTCTTCCCTCCTGGTTGCCTCTGAGGAGCACAAACACACACACACACAGGAAGGGAGCCCCCTTTCACAGACACTGCCTATGTGCCAGTTCTACTCCTGCCAAACAGATGAGAGAAAAGTTTATCCTGAAGCCTTCCCACTGCCAGGGCCCCTTCCACCTCAGCATGGCTCACCCTTTTTTTTTTTTTAACTGCTTCAATTTGCAGCTTACCATTTGTTATAATAATGGAGTCTAGTGAGAAGCTTGTGGCCCCATAAACTTTGGACATAATTTTAACTGTGTCAGCTTTAAAAAGTCAGTATCTGCCTCATCAAAGGGCAATCATGTCCAATGTGGGTGTCTCTGTCAATTGTGTTCTGAACTGCAGCAATAATCCAACCAAACCATGCAAAGATCTTTTCTACACCCACATTTCTTAATTATCATCATGAGACTGAGGTAGCTGAGACCAGATCTATAATGTTTTCTGGATGTCAAAATGCCCACACACCTTCTGTAATCCTTGTGCTACCAGCCCCCTTTCATATTGCTTTTAGCTGGTCCATCTAATTATCTACTACCATAACTTTTTACTGCATTATTCCCAAATCCCACAAAAGCTCTGTTTAACAAAAAAGAAACAACTGGTCTGATGAGACTTCCTTAACTGAACAATCCTATTAACATTTTAGTGGATGATAAACCCCTCTTCACCCCTTTCAGAAATGAACCATTTTTCTTTCAGTCAGGGAAGACCTACGGCCTTAAAAGGCTCTGCATACATTGCATCCATAAACAATGCAATTTCTTGGGAGCTTTGGGGTCTACTGTCCATTTGGAGAATAAATAACTTTGTTATTTTCACATGTGCTATAGTCAATAAGGATCTGGAATGCAAAAGTAGCGAAAATGTTATGACTTAATGAACACGTTGCAAAATCATTCTTGCCAAATGTCAAAATAAATTGGAGGCCAGAGTGCATGGTTTATGCTTGTTAAATTGGGGGTTTGTGCGCTATTTTGGGAAGGAAAAAAAATAAAAAAGACAGACCACAGCATGAAAAGGCAGGGGGAAGAGAAAGCGTACACTCGGCCACTCATGGCAAGAGCTCGGTCCACTACAGCCCCTGCACCAGTGCTCCCCAGCAGAGACAACACAGCAGCCTGTGGCTGTGGGGAGACCCCTCACTGACAGCAGAACTGGCTCTGGGGCACTGCCCTGGCCCCAAGGCTCTGCCCCAGCCCAGGGAGGGCAGGGGCCAGGCGCCAGAGCCCAGCTGGGGCCACAGCCCTGCCCCTCTGGGAGCACCAGGCTGGGCCAGGGTGAAAATGCTTCACACCCATCTGCCATTTCTGAGACTTTTCCCATCAGGGGACTGTGAATTGCCATGAAGTTCAAATGACAACAGGAATAAACGCGACTGGAACCAGATGTGCTTCTGCTGGAGACTCCTGTGCCACATCTGATCATTGCCACAGCTGTCCCACTGATGCCACTTCTGGCACAGACGTGCTGAGAAGAGCAGGTTTTGCCAATATTGCAGAGAGTATTCTGTTTGTCCAAGCAATGAGCAGCTTGAAAGGTCTAAGTTTAGAAATACCTACACAGCTGAGGACCTGATCCTTTGAACACCAAAGCGTGTCACAGCTATTTTCCCTTTGAGATTGCCTCAGGAAAAGACCAATTAGGATTACATGATAAGTAAAATTATTCCCATACTTACATGGTTGGGAAAATAGGTCTCTCCAACTGCATATTCAAAAGGAGATCAAAGCAACATTGTTCTTTTGCAGTTAGATTTTGACTTATTTATGTTTTTCCCCATTATGTGCCTGTTCCAGCAGCATCAAGAGGCCACGGGCATGTGCTTCTTACTTCCCCTCTACATCTAGTAATGGGAGTGCCATGAAAGTGCCTCTATTTCTGGCTGCCTGCATGAAAATGTGTGGATACATATATGTGGCTTTCACTTATTTTACTTCACGACACAAGGAGGGAGGGAAAATCTTTTTCATACACCTACATCTATCACAAAGCAACTAAGAATAGAAGCAATATTGAGACAGATGGAAATGTTAATGGTGACAGCTCACAAGCAAGAATCACACATTTGTGAAATAATGAAATGGGTGGGCAGTTGTTATATGAACTCCATGTCAGTCGGTATGTTTTCCTGGCTATAATTTTGCAGAAGTATGTCTCAGAGATATTTTCAGTTCATGGGAGAAGCCTGTGCCCTGCCCTACACCTTGCTGCTGGCACGTGGGTGTAGGAATTCACCAAAGGTGGCGAGCAGCTTGCCAGTGACCCTGTTCATCACGTGCCCTGGGGGGCTGCAGGATGTCCCCTGACATTTCCCTGCCAAGGCACTTCACTACTCCTAACAATGTGGTGGGAGAGATGCAGAAAGGAAGTGTAAAAATATTTGGAAAACCAAACATGAGAGAAACATGGGATACCCACACTTGTTCCAAAACCTCACTTCCAGGCATACAGGTATTACCTTTTCTTTGACATTTCATCTGCCCATATTCTGGGGTCCTCATTACTAGCTGGACTTGCTGACCACAAAAGAAAATGAGCATTACAAAACCAGCCCTGCATTTCTCCACTCTTCCTTTCTAGTTCTTCATGCCCCAAAAGCCATCAAATCCATTTTAAGGACCACTTTGACAAGCCTGCTTTTGCTAGCCCCAGTTTCTTAGCCCCAGTCTAATGTTAGCTCAAAGGGGAGGGAGCTGTGAAAGTGTCTTTTCAGACATATTTTACCTTGCACTACCTGTCTCATTCCCAAGGTCTGGGGAATCTACTGATTTTCAACAACTTTGATAGGTACTGTTTCTTGCAGATGCTGTTTACTGCACTTGACGTTACTATTTTTTGCCAGAGGAATGAACTAGTTCTCCTGAAATCTTATGGATGCTCTCTTTGTTTGCGTATCTGATTAAAAAAATTCTAGCAGCTACATCTTCAAGTGCTTAGTGGTGATTTACTACAATGATTCATGGTAAGACTTACAGCTCTGAGGAAATCTGTCCCTCAGGATTTATCCACCTTTCCAGAATTTCTCATGGCAGGGCAACCATATGCCACTGTATTTAGGAAGCAACTTATGGTTACTGAATGGCAGCCAGTCTGCATTTTCTTAGTGCATTTCTAAGAGCTCAACAGCATTAATGTGATAAAGAAAAAAAAAAAAAAAAAGACTTTCTGCTTTCTGTACAAAGCCAAATGTATGCATCCAGCCACCTCAGATTAATGAAATGCTAGACATTAATCCACTGGCATACATGCCTCTGAATGCTGGCCACTAAAAATAAATAGTGAGAAATATCAGACCATTTGAAACAGGAAATTGTTCAGCAATCCTGAAAATCAAAAGGTTATCCAAATGGTGAGCTGCTGAGAATGGCAAACTTGCATAGAGACAACGCCTGTGTCAAACACCATATATTATAAAAACCATCTCGTGCTGGGCACAGACACCAAACCACTGAAGACAACACTCATGGTACCAGGTAAAAGAAAACCTTAAAAAAGAGGCAAAAAAGACTGCCACACCAAAACTTTGGAGGATGAAGACATAGTCCAAGGACATTGGCCATTTTACAGTACCATAACTGTAAGAGATGAAAGGTGGTGATGAACCACCACCAGAGCAGTGACAGCTCCTGGAGAAACAGGAGATACTAAAATCAATAAAGCTACTTGCAGATTAAGGTATGAGTCACCACAATGGGACCAAAAACGGCCCGTGTCATTTGTTAGCAGCCGTCCATCCCATGCGTCTCTGCAGAGAGTGATTAGAATTCCGGAGAAACATGGCAACAGAGGCAGAAAGGGAAATTCTGGAGTTTTTTAAGAGCTGGCAAGAAAGTAATGGGTGCAAATTTAAAATACAAGAAGATACACAAAATTATGCATGGAGTGGAAAATTCATATAACTAGAAGCTCCTTGACAACCTCCTAGATAACAGAAAAATTTATTTTGGGAACTGGGTAGATTTTTAGTAGGGCTCATCAACCTCTAGTTCAGAGTGTATGTATTGAAATATTAGCTCTACCACATTACTTCTTCCTTAGTGAAAAAAGGTCAGAGGACGTTTCATTATGAATTTAATGAGACCAATACTGCAAATTATGAGTGCTTGAGTGTCACCCAGCCTCCTGACGAGGGATGCTGCTGAGACCTGGCTCTTCTCTGGCTCCTCTCTCCTCGCCTTAAGAACTGCCTCCTATGGCACCCTGACAGGTATCCCCAGCAAACTCAAGTTCTCCAGGTGGAAATGGAAAAATCCACGGAGGGATGCTGCCCGCTCCCTCCTCCGGCCGGCCTGGAGGGTGAAGGGGGACGGCGCAAAGCCAAGGCCGCCGGTAGCGCATCTCCCGGGGCGGGGAGAGCGGCTGCTCCCCGGTACCGCTCAGACCCGGAGCAGGCACGGCCGCAGCAGAGGCGGCAGATGACCGACTTCGGAGCGAGCCCCTCCGGAGCCGTCCTGCGCCACCTCCATTTTGGCTGCGCCGTGGCCGGTGCGGCTCCGGTGCCGTCCAGGGGCTGCCGCCGAGGAGCCGCGCCCGGGCCGCGGAGCGGAGGGGGCGGCGGAGGGGCGGCATTCCCGTGCCCCCATACCCGCGGCAGCGCGCCCCGTTTCCGCAGGACGGAGCCTCCGGGGGGAGGCGGTCGCCGTGGCAACCGCGGTGGGGCGGGGGGAGCCGGGGGACGCCGGCGGGGGCGGCCCGGCCCGGTGCCCTGCGCGGCGTCTCCGCCCTGCTGCGCGCTGGGGAGCCGCCCCCTCCCTGCCTGCCTGCCTGCCTCCCGCCTGCCGGGGGCTTCCCTGCCCGGCGGCGCTACGTGCGAGCCGAGCGGGAGGGAGCCCGGCGGGAGGCGGGGGGGCGCCGGGATCCGCCCTCGCTCCCTCCCGGCGGGCCCGGCTCCGCAGCGGGGCCGGCGCGGGGCGCTGCCGCAGGGAGGGCCCGTGGCGCCGGGGGCCCGGCCGGCCGCCCCTCGGGTCCGGAGCGGGGGGCTCCCCGCGGCCGGGATTCCCCGGGTGGAGCGGCGCGGTGTGTCTGGAGCGGGCACGGCGGGGCTCCGGGCGGGTTCTCCTGGCAGGAAGGCGGGGGAGGGGGCGATGCACAGCCTCCGTGCGGAGCCGGAGACCCCCTGAGCCTCTCTACCTGCGAGCGCTGCTGCTGCCGCCGCTGCTCCGCCAAACTGCTGACTTTCCAGAGCTTATTTTTAGCCCGGAGACTAAATATTATTAGCTACATTTCTACGTAGGAAGAATCGGAAGCGCGGGGAGGGGTGGGGGGAGGCACTAGAGATAGGGAGGGAGATGAGCAGAAAGCTTATCCGAATGATCTCCAGTTGGGGGGGCTGCGTTTGGGTTTCAGCCTTGCCAAACGCGCGCACACACACACACCATTAATTATAGCAAAGTAGATGCGGATATTGGATCATCGGCAATACATGCACGGCTCTCCCTTTGAGCCGTAGGTTGCGTATACAGAGGGGTCAGCTAATCTCCGTGTAGGTAAAGATCAGCTGCGTCCCTTTATCTGTGAAAGATCGGTCCTGCACAGTGCCAGCTAGAGCTCAGCTGCATCTCTTTAGCTATGCAAAATCAACTTGCATCCTTAGCCAGGGGAAAAAAAAAATCCGTCGCATCTGCTTCTCTTGGTAAAGATCAGTTGCATCTCTGCCCAAAGCATGCACACACACACAGACGAGATTCCCAGGTTAAATCAGGCACAACTTAAGTTAACTCGTAGTTAAATCTCATCCAGCTTTTCATTCCTTCCTCCTCTAGCCCTCACACACATCAAGCAGCCAGCAAGGTAACAAAACTAGGCGAAGAGCAGGCACCCATCCCCGCAGCACGGAGAGGGAGAGGCAGGAGCCAGAGGGGCCGCCGGGGGTGTCCCCCCTGTGCTTACCTTGGTTACAGCTAACACCACGAGCAGTGGCTAGATCGCGGAGATAAATACTGGCATTTCCCAAAGTTGACACCGTCAAACCAACCCCCGGAGCTTGCAAGACTCTTTTTTTTTTTTTTTTTTTTTTTTTTTTTTTTTATCCCTCCTCTCTTGTTCCTATTCCAGTCCGCACCGCTAGGAATTCAACTTAGCCCAGCTCCAGCGGGGCGAGAGGGCGGCGGGCGGGGAGGGGAGGGGAGTGGAAGGACCGGGGCTTAGCGGGGGAGGGAAGCCGGCACCCGGCGCCGGCGGCTCCCCGCGCCCGGCGGGTCGCGGAGCACTGCGGAGCGGTGCGGGGCCGCCTCCGCCGCCGCTGTCCAGGGTGCTGCCGCCGCCTCCCCGCTCCGCTCCGCTCCCGGCCGCGGCCCCCCGCCCGTCACGTGCCGCTCCGCGCCCCCTCCGGGGCAGCCTCGAGCCCCCGGCCCCCCCGGCGGAGGCGGCCGTGCCCGCCGAGGGACGGGCGAGCGCCCGGCGGCAGCCCGGCCGCCGCAGCTCCAAGTTTCTCTGTCAGACGCGCCGTTTCCATCGCAGCCCTAAATCAAAGAGCGCCGCAATTAAAGTTACACCGTCTAAAACACAATTCTCCCGGCCTCCGCGGGTTACGCTCTTTGGCGTATTAAGTACTAGAAAGCCGAGCCCGTGGTATCAGATCCTGTCGTTAAGCAACATCTCAAGCTTTTTGGTGTAGTTGTTTTGTTCCTCTCTCCAGGTATTAAAAATAAGGGTTTTTTGTAGGTACTCACCATTGTTTCTTTGCTGTCCTGGAGACAGAAGTGGTTTAAAATCCAGTCTCTCCAACAGATGCTGGAAGGTAATGTGTCTTGTTTGAAGTCATCATGTGAGAACTTCTGCTTTGCTCAGTGGATCGCCCACCACTTGGTGTGACTTATGAATCTAATAACCCTTTGCAATATCCGCAAGCTTAAACTCTCCACCACCTTGGTGCCTACAGAAGACAGAAAGCAACTGGCAGGGAGTTTTAAAAACCTATAGATTTACGCAAACGCCTTAGCTCAGAGTCACGTTTCCCTCTGAGTTCTTACGTGATCTTAATGAATGAGAGGGGTTACCAACCAATACAGTATAAAACGTGATCGCAGCCTCCTCCCAGGAAACCGGAGCGGGACACGAAGTTCCCGAGCGAAGTGCTGGCCGGCCGGGCGCGCTGCGCGGCGAGCCCTGACTCCCACCGCCCTCCTTCCACCTCCCGGCTCGCACCCGGGGCCGCGCAAGACGAGCCGGCTCTGGAGGTTTACGTTCGGGACAGGTAAGTCAGCATCTGGGGGGTTGTTTGTTTGTTTGTTTGGGTGAGTGGCACGTTCACTGCGCTCTCACGGGAAGTGCTCCAGGGACTTGTTGCATACTAGGTCCTGCCACAAGAGGAGCGTGGCACAGTTGCCAAGACGAGTTCCTTTCCGAAACCCCTGCCTTTCCCGAGCTGCAACTTCCCGCACGCTTCTCCTCCCCCTCGTCCCTCCGCCCTCGCCGGGAGGCGCATCCCGGGGGCGGGCTGCTCCGCCGGCCCGCACTGAGCCCCCGCCGGCAAGGCAGAGGGGAGGGGAGCGCATCCCGGCATCTGCCTCTGCTCTCCCCTTCTCCCCTCGGGGCTCCAGCAGCGCCCCGGCTCCGCCCGTGATTTCTATGGCCAAGTCAATTCCGCCCTGCCTGCGCTGGGAGAACGCCCGCACACCTGGGCGCCACTGCAGCCTCTTTCCGCGGGAGAGATGGCCGAGCCCCAGGGTTACTCCTGCCGAGGCTCACAAAGTCCCCGTCCCCATTTTGTCTTCGCACCTGGGGTTCATTCTCGGTGCCTGCCCGCCTCCCCGGCTCCGAGAGCCCCGCGGGAGCGCTGCGGGAAGGGCTGTGGGAGGTGGTGGGAAGGGTTTCTTTGCTTTGAAGGCGAATTGCAGTCAACTGAACCTGGACTTGCCAAAGTTTGAGGGTGCTGCCTCTCATAGGAAAAAAGAGACTAAGACCGAGGAGCTCCTCGAGCAGTCCCGTTCTCTCCTGACTGAGTGTTGGAATTACACTTACGGGTCATTTCTCTCCCATGCGCCCGTTTCTCCCGTCCCCCAGTCCCAGGTACCTCTGCCTGGGAGCCAAAGCAAGCAGCCTCTTCCATGACAACCATCTATGTTGATCCATGCAATAACCAGCAGATGCTGCCCTAAGACTGGTACAGCTGGTACTTTCCTGCCTCGGCTGTCCTGGGGACAAGGTGTTAGAAGAAAAGTCAAGTGGCATCCAGCAAAGCTGCCCTGAGGAGAGCCACGGAGCCCCCTCAGTGCATCGCACACCGCCTGGGTGCCATGTGCAGGCACAGCCTGCCGGAAAGGCTGCTGCTGATGTAACACTGCACCCGGCAGATCGCCCTGTCACTGACACGGTGTCACCCGAGACACGTCCTCAAGTGCTGATCCTCAGTCAGGAAGCTGAAGTTTTCTTCCAGCAGTTGGAAGCACTCATAGTTAGCGTTAATACTGGTCAGGAACATCAGTTTTAAATGGCATTAAAACTGATAAAAAAAAAAAAAAAGCCTAAGTGTTTCAACAAGTGGACTTGCAATGAGTTCTGCTTTCTGCCATTCTTCTAAGCAATATGCTCCCGCCTCTTCCTCAGGGGAATAAAGTAATTTATTAGTAGTATTTACTTCGGGTAGTAAGTTGCACAATTCACATTTTGACTACATAAACACATATCTAAATCTTAAAGGTTTCTGACCCTGTGGAGTCTTCAGTGTTTTATAGAGAGAACATTACAACGATGCAATACCATTTAAAACTTATTTCCACATACTTAGTTTAGAGCTCAAGAAACATAGTCTTTCATCGAGAAAGTAATTCCCTCTGTAGCACTTGTAAGAAAGTACTTTGCAGCACCATACCTCCCCTACTTCTCATTTCATTAACTTCTGTGTATCTTCATTTTCTGAGGAAGGTCTCAATTGTTAGAGATGCCCAGGAGAAACCTTCGGTGGGTCATAGTATCATATTGATGTAATAACGTTAAATTTACAACCAAAAATCCTTCCACAAAGCTTCCCAGGAGGTCCAGAGCAGGCAGCAGCATGGTGTCATTTCAGCCCTGTGCAGATGCATTTTCTACAGGAAGCTGATGGGGTTTGCCTGCAGTGACAGGGCAGGGTCCTGCCTGGGAGAACTTGTGTTTGCTGGGGATACCTGTCGGGGTGCCACATGAGACAGAGCCACGAGCAGTTACTTCTTTGGACAGCTAACTAGAAGAGCTCCTGGTCAGGATTTCTGCTGAAGGACCACCCACCTCCCTGGGGATAGGTGATAACTGATAACACACCTCATTCTCAATAGACCAAATTAAGCACGTGTTTGCTGAAGGGATTGCTTTAGATAGCGTCAATGTAATCAACGAAATTAACTGGGCTGTAATCAAGGGAATGGTACTAAACTCTACGGAAAAACAAAAGGCCATTAGTAGGGTAATAGGGGGTGCTATGGAGAACGGGAATTACCTGGCAGAAGATGAGTAGGAGGAGGCAGTATGAAACAATCACAGTTCTTTCCTTGTAGTGGCACTCACAGGTGAGAGAGTAGCCCAAGTCATTCTGCTGGGCCAGAGCTGAAGTTGAGACACCAGTCAATGTGCCAGTCACTCCTCTGTCAGGGATTCCTGCAAGAAGGGCATTAGAAAGGGGATGACTAGAATTAAACCTAAATGCCTGTTGAGTTTCTAGACATTTCCTTTCCCAATTCTCTAGAAGATCTTATCCCCAGGCCATGGGAGACCCAGCCATGAAAAATCACTTGATGTGAGTCGGTGTGGAGGGCTTTTTTCCTTAGTACCCTAGAGGGGCACAAGTGACTCAAAGTTACTCACCTGACAAGTCATACTCTTCAGTAAAAGCTGAAGCAGTGAGTAGAGTTTAGCCCATTATTTAAAACTAATAATCAGGCTGTTGAAATAGAATATCTGCTAGCATTTGCCAGAATGACATGGCACAGCATTTGCTGCATGCAGGTAGTTCATACATATAAGGCAATGTACATCTCTTGTTCCAAGTCTGTTTATCTTGGAATCACATTGTTACCAGATGAAGTATACAGCTGCAGGACCTGACTTCAGTGGGAACTACTCCTACGTAAATAGTGACATAACTGTTTAGCAGATGAGGCCTAATTAAGCGGGAATCAGCCATACATTTTCCTTCTATTAGACAAAACAAAGTGAAGAATACTGCAACAGCATTGCTAGAAAGTCACAGTGCTTTAAATCAACCTGTGAAGCATCCCGAAATCCTAAGCAAGCTGCAAATGCTCTTTCCCTGCCTTAAAACACCTTAGAAAATGATGAGCTGTTACTGGTTGGCTTTTTCACATAGTTGAAAGACTACCAAAATATGTGGATAACTGCTAAGCACCTAACTGCTAAGGTGCTAAAAGACACCTTCCATTCATTAGGTACAGCTGCTCCTCCAGGGACCACTGAAAACCTGCCTCAGACATCAACATTAGCAATCTGAGCAGAATCAGAGGAGAGCAGGAGCTGTCAACTTCACAGAGATGCTTCTGAAATAAGAGCTGTGTGACATCATCGCTGGTGTGAAACGGGGCTGCCAGCTTCTCTCCATGCCAGCAATCTAATGGTGTGTTTGCAAGAGAGGTCCCCCAGGGTTATGGTGTGCTAGTTCTGCTGGTAACCTCCTGCTTCTTCAACAGGCGGATCTGGCACCTGCCCTGCTGCTGCCTGGAGGGTAAATACCAGCCTCCCAGTGGGTATTTAGGGTAGCCTCCCATCAAGTGTTGATTTTCTGTGCCTGATTTCCTCCTCCTGCAGATTATCCTGCTCTGATATTTCTATCTTTCCCCTGATCTTCACGCTGCAAGTGTTAGCAGTCTTTCACTCTGCCTCCTCCCTCCCTGGAAGTTTTCCTTTCTTTCTGAGCCTACTTGTCTTCAAAGTGCGT
Source organism: Pyrgilauda ruficollis (assembly GCF_017590135.1). NCBI lineage: Eukaryota > Metazoa > Chordata > Aves > Passeriformes > Passeridae > Pyrgilauda > Pyrgilauda ruficollis. The sequence goes on along the minus strand of NW_024510099.1, from coordinate 1,072,782 downwards.
ATATTCCATGCTGGTAACATGCAGATGAACATCGTAGTCATGATCCCACTCAGATACTAAACAAGCCTCCCACCAATGCCTTGTCCTCCTTTAGAGTGCTGGAACATTTCAGCTTGCTTTCAGTCTCCTGCAAGCAGCAGGAAATCCTCTGGAGCAGACAGGCAGCAGCACACGTGCTCGTTGTGGTTGTACCTCCGAGGAGGGCTGATCGCCGACTCCTCTCCAAGTGTCTGCAGGGAAGGGAGGCTGAGATTCCCACAGGAATCCCACAGAAGGCCCCAGAGCCAGCACAGAGCTGGGCTCCAACCCACCTCAGCCCACAGGAGAAGGGCTTCGGTGTCGCCATCAATGGGAGGTATTCTGAATGTTGACTTCTTTTAAGATCACAAACTCTGCCAAGCTCATATTCACATTGGTAAGAGAGGAGAGCTCAGTATGCTTAAGGAAAGCCAGCCCTGCTCCAAGCCAGGATAAATCAGGGTTTCCATCATCCATACTGTCTGAAGCAAACACCCTGAAACAGATGCCTTGGCCAGCATTGCTAACCTGTGGAGGCAGCAGCACAGGTCACAGGGGGAGGACATGCATCAGGGCTGACAGGGGGCCTGGCAGCTTTGAGCCAGCCATCAATTCCTGATCCTGGGGAAATCCTCTGTTCTGCACTCTCAGCTGTCCATAGCTACCTCCCCATCCCCCTCACAGGGGAGTGGGACTGTAGCAGGACTTCAAGGACAGTTCTGAGAGTTTGGCATTAACGATTTGCCATCAATTTATAGTAAAAAAGCGATTTTGTAGAAAAGTTTTGCCTTAACTGTTTCTGTCACTTACAGAAAAGGTGTATTTCAGGAAAACTTCTAGAATTAAGGTTTTGTTTTTCTCAAACTACCACGCATGCAGATGTAGGTTCAGTACTTGTATGGCACTCATTTAGGTTAGCTGGAAAAGACAGGAGATTAGATAAATGTAATGGAAACTCTTGGCCTATCTAAGTTCTCCTGCCTGACCTGAGCAAAATGAGACACTGGGTATCTCTTACTAGAAGAAAACCAGAGATAGGGAGAGAAATCAGAACCTGGAGAAAAAGAAACATGACAGCTGTAATCTGTTACTATTGCAACCTGATTATAGGATTCATTGACAAGGTGGGGGACCCTTTCTTTTGGCATTAAAGTTTACACCTTGCTTCATGTAACCACAAGAAAACATCTCCCGGCATCAGCCTTTAAAAGAGATTCTTTCTTCAACCTTCTTTAAAGAGAAAACATACAACATGACTATGAACGAAATAAGGTACACCCCTGCCTCATCATATTTTTAAATGCTGATATGTGCAGACCTGAGTTAGTAAAGAAAACCAGCACTCCCAGTACAGATATGCAACTGTAGGGGATTAGCCTTAATTGTACTTACAGGTGAAAAGTAAACACACACATTAATTCCCTTCCAAAGTTACTGTTTATAAGGAAAATACCTTCCAAACCATATGAATCTGCTTCCTAACAGTCAAATACCCCCTCAGCTTCCATGGGAGCTTGCAGTCACAGCTTGGTGTCCGAACCCCATGGAGCATAGCAGGAACATGTTATTGTTGAGAACAAAATATCTGTTGGAGGAATTACACACTGAGTTAGAGAGAGCAAGAGGAGCGGCATGCCTGTCATATAAGGGTTATTAAGGGATGCTGGCAAGCTCTGAGCAAGAGTGACCCTTGGCTTTGTCTCTGCATTCACCTGATGAACTCTTTCAAATGGAACTGTGTTCTCTGCAAGGGCCCTGTGTGAAAGAGGAAGAGGGTGAGGTGACAACAGAAGAAGAGAGGAACTGGACAATAGTTGCATGGGGTAAAAATGCTGAAGGAAAGCAGAAATACAGAGAAACTCTTACAAGGGTACCACTGAACTGGGGGGCATTTAGTAAAATAATAACCTCCATCCGGGCTCTTGCAACAAGTTAGCTAAAAACACCTCCCTACCAGTTAGGTATGAAATTGTCCCGTCTATTTTTATCCTGGCATTTTCAGACTAAAATGACAAATTCTCCCCTGAGACAGCATTCACAACAACCAGGAAACAGTGCTAATGTTGACCTAAATAAATAAAGCTGCTCCTATGTAAGAATTCCTGCAAGGATCCTTTAAAACAAGATACTCAGAAAACTTTTGCTGCAGAATGCATGTGAAACCCTGGGGGACTAGCAGCCTGCCAGACACTATGGTCTCACTATCCCAGTTTCCAAACAAGGCTGAGAGCTTTACAAATGCACTGCTGAAGAGAACAGGGGTATTAGAGCAAGCCAAAACACAGGGTCCTGGTGTTCCTTTCAGTTAGGCCACAAAGAAATTTTCAAAGAAAAAAGTGTTATTTTGTGGGGTTGTACACGTTTTTGAGCCTAGGTGCACGTGAAGATTTAATTATGCCTTATGACAATTTGCATGATGCTTTCTGTCTCAGGTAGTGCTATTATTCTGTTAACTTTTTGCTAGGGTCATTAATTACAGCTAAAGAGAGCAGTTACACATGAAACCAAACAGATCTCTTTAGATGCATTGCTTACTGAGGTGAATTAGATCTACTGTCCTTATTCAATCTGAAGCTGTAGAGCTAAGATCTGTTTCCAAAGCCAAGCTTCACAAAGATAGGAGCAAATCTAGATGAATATTTTCTGGAGTTTTTTTTAGGATGTCGTGGTAAACTCACCAAATGCAGTAGTGTTAGAGGTTGTTGGTAAAAATATTATTGCCACTCTTACTTTTTATTTGCATCACAGGTTTGAAGAATGTATTTTCCATTGGCAGCCCAGATACTGCTGCAGCATCCTTCCCTTTGCTCCACCTGATAACCTGTCAAAAAAAGGGGCCATTAGGAAAATCTCCACTGTGCAACAATTAGCAAATCTTTTGTTCCAGCAGAGATGAAAAAACTTACTTTTTTCCCCAAGACCTGATACTAGAATGGCCAAAAGGGACCATTATTTTCCTTTAGTGCCCCCTGTAATGCCATCCATTTACCTTGAAGATGTTCTGCATGGGCTCTAGGAGTCAGTGCCTTTCCTAACTGCCATGCACATGTGGAGACTTGGGATGTACAGATGTCATTATGAATTAACCCACTTCAGCCCAAAAAGGCCTTTTTACCTTTCACACCTCCACTGGAACTGAACCAGATATAACTGATACATTTTCTCTTCCACTTTATTCTCTGATGTGCTCTCTTTTTCTAGCTACTCCTCATAGGAGCTGGAGTAACTTTTGTTTGTGACTTGGGGAACTTGATTGAATAAATATATATAGAAGTGTTCCTAACGCTGAACAGCCCACAAATTGCATGATTACTTTTAGTGTCTCTTATTGAAATGAAAATATTTTAATAACTTGAAAGATTCTTCAGTGAACCATGCTGGATCTGTGCAATTTATAGCATATTTAAATATTTTTACATTGGTACCCGAGATTGAATTCCAATACTTCTCTTTTGTCTCTCTGTGCATTTTAATACACTTCTGGGAACACTTACCTTTTATGATGAAACCAATATTTGCTAAGGTAAAGTGGTGATTTCAGCTTAAGTGCAACCATATGTATCTTAGGGCATAGAGTTCTTTTGGTTCTAAATAACTGGTTAATGTTAAGCATCTCTCACAATGAAAATGTCACAAACTACCATACACCAGCTTTCTCAAAGAAACAAAGATAAAACACAGAAGAGCAGAGCTTCTATAGTTAAGGATAAATACTTTGAGGCACGACTAAAAATTGAATTTTTTTTCAATTAAAATGGCATAACTACAGAGTTATCAAGTCTGCTTGATTTTGTGAGTCTGTCTCTCTTGGTATGAATTAGATGATGCCCCATTTTAGTTTACCAGTCTGATGGGTAATTACACCACTGAACATAAGTCTACAAAACTATGCACATAACTTATTCCTGAATCTGTACAGTGTATATCCTTCATCAGTAGCTGCATCACATTTGTTTATTTTGTTTCATTGCAAATCTCTCAGAAACCTGAATAAGTCCTTACAGCTTTGAGGGACATTTTTGTGTCCATTTTACAGAAAGACAAACTAGGCAGAGAGCATTTCAGCTGCCAGGAAATGACTCTGATAGTGCAGCTTGGTCCCTGAGCAGTTTACCCACAATAATAATGCCGGTCAAGATTTGGCAGTCCCAACACTTTTTTCTAAGAAATTTATAATGACTCTTCTCCTGTGCCTGCTGAGTATATTACTTTGACACTGGGAAAAGATCCATGTGAAAAATATTTGTATCATAATATCAAGGATATGCCATATCATTCATATGGCCTAACAGCAAAACACTTGGCAAGGAAGAATTATTAATATGGGATAAAATTACTTATTTTTTTGAAGTGTACATAAATTAGAAGAAAAAGCAGAGAACTTGGGCAAACTGTGAGAGAACAGCAATCAGATTTTCCATCTCTTATGCCTTCTCAGGCTCACATTGTCTGCCCTAAATGTTAAGGATCACAACATGTTTCTTGTGCATTTGCTACATGGCCTGCACCCTGGGGTAGTGAATTTGGAAGTTTGATGGAATAGCTTTGAAGTCATAGGATAGAATCCTAGAATTGTTTGGGTTGGGAAAGATCTTTAGGGTCACTGAGTCCAACTGCTAACCCAGCAGTGCCAAGCCCACCACTAAACCATGTCCCCAAGTGTGCCATCTTTTAAACACCTCCAAGGCTGCTAACAAAACCACCTCACTGGGCAGCCTGTTCCAATCCATGACAAAGCCTTCCATGAAAAAGTTTTTCCTAAAACTCAACCTAAACCTCCTCTGGCCCAGAACTGAATATGTCATTTAATGCATGGCCCCACCAGTGCCAGGGGCAGGGGTCCAAGCAGTGCCCTGCCCCTGCTGGCCACACTGTTTCTGACACAGGCCAGGATGCCCTTGGCCTTGGTGCCCACCTGGGCACAGCTGCTCATGTTCAGCTGCTGTTCCAGCAGCCCCAGGCCCTTTTCCACTCTGCCCCAGCCTGCAGCACTGCAATGGGCTCTTGTGATCCAGGGATAAGACCTGGCACTTGGCCACCCTGAGCACTCCACTGGCCCGGGCCATGGATCCAGCCCGTCCAGGTCCCTCTGCAGAGCCTTCCTGCCCTCCAGCAGAGCAACTGTCCCACCCAGCTCAGGATTGTCTGCAAACTCACTGAGGATGCCCTTGATCCCCTTGTCCAGATCACTGACAAAGACACTAAACAGAACTGGCCCTGGGGAACCTAACCTGTGACCAGCTGGGTGTCACTTCACTCACCTTTCATCATATGAAACTTCACTCACCATCACTCCGAGCTCAGCTGGCCACTCAGGTTGTACCAAGCAAAGAGTAAATTCATGCAGGCCACGAGCAGGCAGCTCCTCCAGGTGTCAAAGGCTTTGCTAAGGTCCAGGTGAACAATATCTGCAGTTTTTCCCCAATACACTGAATGGGCCACCCTGTCACAGGAGAGCAGGCTGGGCATGGTCTGGGAGCTCATGGAGACAGGATGCTGCTGCCTGTGAGCTGGCAGTGCTCCTCACCTGCTGCCTTCCCTCCCTTTGTGGCTGGGTGTCCTCCTGAGCCCTGCCCTGCCCCAGAGCTGCAGGAGCCTGGTGGCCACGTGGGCACAGGGCTCAGCCCAGAGCCTGTGGAGCCAGGTGGGCACTGGGCTCACCATGCAGAGCCAGGTGGGCGCTGGGCTCACCATGCAGAGCCAGGTGGGCGCTGGGCTCACCATGCAGAGCCAGGTGGGCACTGGGCTCACCATGCAGAGCCAGGAGCTGCTGTGCTGGGTGGCACTGGCAGCAAGCCTCACCTGGGGAGCCCTGCAGTGCTGGGGTCCTCCCTGCCACAGCAGCACCCCGAGCTGTGCCACCAGCCTGCTCTCTTAAATCTTTATCAATCAGCACTTGGATCAAAGCACAGGCCTGAGGAGCACATCATGCATGCCAACATTTTCTGATGTCTTGGGTGAATCACTTTTTGGGTAGCCTGCCTTCTGTGAGGAGGAGAAGGCAACCCCAATACTACCAGGGAAGGAAGATAGGCACATTCAGATAACTACAATAAATAAAATTCCAGATTATCTGTTGGGATAACAAGATGTTATCATAATAACATTATTAATAATCTGAGGTCTGCACAGTTATGCAAGACCAAAATGAAACTTGGCCTAAGGTTTCCCTGGCTTTCAGTGGGTTTGATTGTTGGCTTAAATGTGCAGTTCCTATGAGGTTGCTGTCTCTCATAATCTCCTATTTATCTTTTTTCTTGTATTTCTCATAAGTCTTTTGACATTCCTTGCTTGTTTAGTAATTGTTTAGTAATCCCCACTAAACCTGAATCATGTGGCAATACTCGAAAGAAAACAATTGTGACTAAAATCTAGGAGATAAACCACAGGGTGGAAAACAAATGATTAATTGCAAGTAAGTAGATAAGAAGAATGTAATGGAATATTACTACCTCTCAATTACTTAATTAGGAGCATATAAATCACTGTATGTAAACAGGACACCTTCCTGTACTACCAAGTCTCTCTAAAATAATATATGGTTATTGGTCTAAAGAGCATTCTTAGAGATTAGAGCAACACAAGCCAAAACAACAGCAAGACGAAATGATTACAAAAGAAATTATATAGTTAAATAACATAAAGATCCTTGAATGTAATTTCAAAAAGTGCAGCCTGGATTCTTAGTTGCTTAAAATGATGTAGCACTACAGCTTTGTGGAGCTCATCCACCTTGCACAAACCATCTTTTAACCTTGCATCTGTCTGATGTGCCTTAGGCCTTTTAAAGGAACAAAAACTGTTCAAATCAGTCCAATGATGGCTTGACTATATTGATTACATAATGAAGCTAATTAAGAACCTTTTCTCCACCTAATTCTTTATTATGATAAAGACTTTTTATTTTGAAAACTGATTAGTAGGGCTTATTCTCTGTCATTTATATTTACTGATATAAATAGGCAAAAAGTGCTGATAAATAACCCACAGGCTCTGAAACTCATCAATGTGGAGAGGCCAGAGCTCATAGTCACGTGAAGTAAATAAGTACAACGTGCTCTGCTGTCAGCATTTCCCATCCTTACAGCTGTCACCTTATAAATTGGATGTCTTTAAAATTATTGAGGCTACATTGGCACCACCAAAAGCAGAAACACTGAAATAACTGTTGCTGATGTCAGGGTGCACACTAACTAAGCCCTGGTGCTGTGTTTTATGGAGGGAGGTGGGAAATTGGCTCTTCCTGCTGCCAGCATGCAGGAGGAAACAGGATGGGGCCGTGGAGCCAGCAGGGATCAGGTGCAGCTGCTGCCCTCTCTGCAGGCAGAGGAGGAGGCATTTCCTGCCAGGCAGGAGGTAGCAAGGAGGTGTTTGTTGGGGTCAGCAGCACAGAGCTCAGCAATGGGGCTCAGGGGGACCTGCTCCCTGCCCCTGGGGGATGCAGGCGGGGCGTGGTGCTCCCTCTGCACTGTGCATCCCTGTCAGTGCCTGGGGTGCAGGCAGAGGGGGTTCCAAACACCTGCAGGGATGGCAGCAGGGCTCTGCCAAGTGAAAAGGCTCAGGGCTGTGGCTGTGTAAAGGAGTGCCACGGCCCAGAGTGAGAGGTTGGGCATCACACTGATCATACTGCCTCCCAACCTCTTTGTACACAGATACTTTTGGATAAGTAATGTAAAATTTACACGCACTTGTATGTTTCTTACATGCAGACTAAGACTGACTATAAACTAGAAACAAATATGGCAATTTAGAGAATAAAAATGAGACTTTAGAGAATGACTGAGAGCAGTGGCACAGGAGATAGCCCTCCTCAGCTCCTGATGTAGGTTGAGCTATCTGAAGCCTTTCCTTGGAGGAGCACCGAGGGACCGCTGCCAGCACAGGTGCTGCAGTGAAACCATGTTGTTTGTATGAGATAGGGTAAAAAACAGTCAGGAGGACTCCATGTCTCTGCCATTCTCTCCTACAGATGTGACCCTTTAACGTGCAAAGCTCTTGGTTTGCAGGAATGAGATTATGAGAGCAAGATCTGAAATGCTCAGTATTTATCTCCAGTCTTATCAAAAGCAAAGCACCATCAAAAACTGAAACTGAAAAATAGTTTTAATCCATTATCATTATTTCCCACACATAAATTATAGCTACATTGGTGGCCATAATTTATGTGTGGGAAATAATTATAATAATAATGATAAACATTCTTACTCCACCACTCTCCCATATGATACACAGTTCAAGGGCCAACTGCTAAGTGAAGAGGTGACCACTGTCTCTAAGAAGTGACAGTGCTTCTCCTAACAAACCTAGAGCAGTTCAGGGTGTAAAACAATTGTAGCTCTGCAATCTCAGACTCCTTTACTCTCCCCTTCTACCCATGCATGGTGTGTAGAGGACACAGGTGACATAGGCATGCAGGGTGAGGCTGGACCCAGGAAAACTCTAAACCCAATTTACTTCCTAGCTTCCCACACCTTCCTGGACAGGAACCTGATCCCTCCTCCAAAAGGTGTCAAGAGCCAGGTGAGCTCCTTACCTCCTGGAGAAGTTGGGAGGGTGCAATCAGCAGGGCACACGGTCCCACCACCATGGGGAGTCACTGGTCAGAGTCAGCAGAGCAGCAGGTTTGTGCAGATGTGAGGTGCACGTTGTGTAACAGCCAGGTGATTTACACGTGCTATCTGCAGGTAGGGTGAGCTGTGCTGCCTGCAGTGCAAGTTTGCAGGTTCTGCAGTGAAGTTTGCAGGCTCCTGCACGCACAGCCCGAGGGAGAGCGGAGCAGAGCCCTTGGAGCCCAGTCAAGGCAGTGATTCAGAGGCACAGCAGCACATGCAGGCTGAGCAGCTGCTAGACAGGGACTTGCTGGGTGGGCTTGGCCTGATTAGGCTGATTGGAGAAAGGAATCAAAGATTCAGGATTGAGAAGAGAACAAAAACGCAAGTGAAAATTCAGTGCCCGTTAGCTTGATGTGTAATCTTATGGCAGTTTACAGGCCTGTGCATGAGAACAAAGTGGAAGACATCTATTTTCATGTTGTGGAGGGATGCTGAGCTGAAGATGAGACAGTTCACGAAACATGGTTTGGCTTTTTAGTCTTAATCCACCTCCTGTTACACACTCCTCTGTTCAAAACACCCCACATCTTCATAACATTGCTTGCATGCAGGGTAATATTGTTTTGTTACAGGACTGGGATCAGGGAGGAAATTGGTTTCTGATGCTTGGAATGGCTTTGTAAATGAATGATGAATGAAGATGCAGGCAAACTGGGAGATACAGGAAAGAAATTGATAAATAGAAGAGAAGGCTGTAGAAAAAAACCCCAAGTGTATCTAAATTACTTACACAAAAGGCACTAGTAATTTGTGTGCTTGTTATTAGGTATCAATGGCATCTCTCTCCCTGCTGCACCAAAACATGTTTTATATGCACAAATAAAGGAAACTGCCATCCACTCCAGCGTTTCTGTTAGTTTTAGAGAACCCCCACATTTAATTTCCAAGCTTAAAGGGAAACAAGAAATCTGGAGCTCTAGAAATCATTGCTGTTTCCTTTCAGAGCAATTCTGCATGTTTGACATCCTACCTATTGTTTATGTCAGGCAAACAGAGGCTGGACAACACGGAGTGGGCTGCAGTGCCGAGACAGGGAGTGAATACCTATGAGCCTCGGTGATTCATGCTTCCAAGGAGCTCTTGCTTTAATCACAGAGGGCTGCCAGATGAGGAAAACCATCAGGATTTATGACTTTGGGGCAGAGTGACAGCTGTCCTAGGCATTTCAACCCAAAACCGCAAATCAAGACTTTTATTAGAAAGTGACGGTGAAGGGCTGAGCAACCAGACGTCCTCCAGGACAAAACTGCCATGTGAAAGAGCAGCCCTGCTTGACCCATGGAAAAATCAATCTGAAATCCAAGCTTTTCAGTGGCTGAAGGATCCACCTGTAGGCTTCCCTGTAGCTAAGGCAATCTGGCCTCTGGATGTTGGCCTGCCTGTTTTGTCACAGACACAAGAAGCATTAAATTCAGTGCTAGGACCTCGTAAGCAGCAATTAACCATGGAGCATCACTCAGCCCTGCCAGCATCCCTCCATGGCCATTGCACTTCACTGCTCCACTTTCACAGAGACCTTTTCACCCCCAGTCTGCTGCTTTAGATGATGTCCAGTGTCTGTTTTCATGTTTTACATAAGACTGATGCTCCCTTCACAGCTGCACTTCTCCCCTGCCACAATCAGCTGTGTCCTGTCTGCAAGCAGCAATCCCTACAGGCCATGGAAAAATGAAAGCTTACCTCAAAACTTGTGGCTGGATTGTATGGCTGGAAAGTAAGAGACCTGCGCTCTACTGTCCCTGACAGCACTCACGTGTGCAGGTGAATAATTTTGTTATCCATGTTTCTCCATCTCTGAAATGGGAAAACTGCCTTTCTGGAGGGATTTTTTCCAAAAATGGATTTGAGTCTCAGTCAGGAAGAGACATAGAAGTACTGAGTGCTAATATGAGTAGCAGCTGTAGCCTGATTACACCCACAAATAAAGAGAATGAACTAAAGAAGCAAATTCCTTCATATCTCCTACTGCTCAAGCCTCTACCTAAACCAAGAAATGCATTTTATTTTAGCAGAGGGACCTGCCCTGGATAGAGCAGGGAGGTATAGGGGAGCCTTGAGTAGAGCCTTCTCCCAGACTGACCTGCTCCAGTAAAGGTGATACCCGATTTCTAGCCTCAAAGAAATTCCCACAGGAATTATGCTCCCTTTCCAGTCCTACTTTAATCACTTAGACCTGAAAGAATTTTCCAGCTTGCAGACACTCAAAGATCAAGGTGTTTCAGCCCATACCTGCCATGAGGACTGAGCCATGTTGTTGCTGAGGTGGCCGTCAGAGCCCCATCAGGGTAATTTAGGACTGGCTGATTGGTCTGTTTGATTTCAGTCCTGTGAAAACAGCACAAATTATCTAAATAAGGGGGAGGGGACAGAGAAAAGACCTCAAATTCTTGCTTTCCAACTGCACTTGTTTCCCTGCAGAGTTATTTGTAGAAAGCAGAGTCAAGAACAATTGTGTTCACAGGCAATGCCCATTTTGCCATCACAAACCTGTGGAGCTGAGGGCTGGTGCAGGAGAACGGTCACCTGGTGCTGCAGAGGCAGGGCTTTTCTGCAGAGAGAATGTGGAATCTTGTGACAGACACTGTGGTGTCTGCCTCGCTGCCTCTGAGGAATGCTCAGGAAGAGGAGGGTCACCTCTCCCAGAGGCTCTGGAGGCTGTCACTTCTCACTCTGCAGTAGCTGACAGGGCTGTCATTACCTGGTGGGAGACCCAGCAGCAAGCTTACCTCCTCCTGAGAAATGCAACCCACTCAAAGCCTTAGGGCTGGTTGTAATAACACTCTCCTACCAGACTCCATTTGTTTTCAAGAGTGATAAATGTAGCACTGGGGGAAGAGAGACTTTTGAGAAACTCATTAACCACTTGAGGTTTTGTTGTATCCCCATGGTATACCTTTACCATTTCATTAGGAAATCCTGCTATATTTTTCTTCAACTCTGATCCATGAGAGAGGTAACATCAGTAGCCAGAATCACCATTCAAGCTTCTGTATGGAATTCTCACCTGAAACTTTCAAAATGTTACACCAAGATGCTGGCATCACATTTTCCTACTTCTGCTTTCTCTTCTGCAGTAGGTCACTCTACCCACCACATAAGCAAGATCAAGTGTTATTTCTGAGGATGTGAATTTTCCATCATTGATGGGAGAGATGAGAACTGTCTTTAAGTCATTGCTGTGTCTATACTCAGTTATCAAGGAAAGACATTAAAAATATTTTGGCACACATAGAATAGAACAGTATCAAACAACATCTTCAAAATGAAGAGAAAGTAAAAATAACAAGTCAGCAGCACATTGAAATTCCTATAATAATATGAAACACTATTCTACCATTTCTTTGGAATAGGATTTTCTGTGCAGTTGCCTCTATATGTGCAAGTTGCCTCTATATGTGCAAGGTAACTCTTTACATGACTAGTTCCTCAAGTCCATGCTTTTCCAGCTGAAAGATCAGAAAAAATGGACAAGTTTGAGATTGTCATCTCAGCTGGGACTTCTGATCACAGAAGATTCTTAGTAACAACAATTGTTCATGGGATAAGATGAGAGTGTTTGAAAGAGACAAAAAGGTGATATTATCAAGATATTCCTGGGGACTAAAGGAGAGTTTTGCAAAGATAAAACAAATACCGACATTGTTGTGAGCTGTGAGGCTCCAAACCATCCACTGCTTAGCACTTCTGATCTGCAGAAAATTTGAATTATGACTGTTTTCCTCTGTCCAAAAGGGGATGAATAAGCAGGCTTGGAAAACAACAGATTCCAAGATCTGCCATTAGAGGATTTCTAACGTTTTTAAGACCTGGGAGCCAACATCTTTTCTAATTTTTAATTTTCTTTTTGGCGGGGGTGGTTGGTTAGTATTTCAGTAACATGCCTCATATGTTTTGCTTTACTCCTTAACCTCCAACATGGCACAGCACAGCCAGATACTTGAAACACATATTGCCACAGACAGGCATGAGGAGTGCTGCACATACAGTGGGAAAAACACAGCAATGACACACACGTCTATAGCTACATGCACACTTGTTACCATCCAGGTGAGCTCAGGCAGCCTGAATCACCCAGGCTGACATGTTATTTATATTTACTCTTCTCCCACCTATGGAAGATTTTTTTCCCAGAGCTCATAACCTGCTCCCTTCCATCAAGCTTGCACTTGGAGAATGGACCTTCAATGAGTTTCTTCCAAGAGGCCCCCAGGCCCCCAGCTCCCCTACCACCCCAGGTGATATTAGGTAAACACTGGCTTTTAACCCCTAAGGAACTGAACTTGACCTTTGCAACCACTGCAAATACCTTCCTAAATAAATGCTTGAGTAACAAGGGAGGAGAAAATGAGGAAGGATTCGGGAGAAAAATAACACATGCAAAACTCAGTTGAGCTGCTTGGTGCCTGCATCCTCACACAGTGGTGATTGGGAGGTTCTGTGATGGATGGCATTCATTCTCCGGAGCTCTGTCTGTAGCTGTCAGCACAGAAAGGGACCCTTAAAATTCTAGCAACTACAGCCCTACTATAATCCTTCAGGAGAGAGCACAGACACCCACCCTCCCCCTTGGCCAGCACACGAACCCAAATGGCAAGCGTAAGTCACAATCATTTTGTTTGTGCAAAACTCCCTGGCCATGAATTCCCAACCTTGGGAATACACTGCATCTTTACACGTGAGAATGATTGATTTCATAAAACATCTTGGACGTGAGATCACTGCTGTTCCAACTTCCATTTGTAGGCATTAAAGGGCTATTGTAACCCAATTAATCTTTTTATTTCCCTTTTGATCATCACCCATCACATGGTGTACAGAGTAGAAATCATTTTTATCTGCCTTTGTTTGGATCTCAGCAGCCTTAATTTTTAATTGCAAGCCATGCTCTTACACCAAAAAACACATGAAACTGATTTGAACTGCAATCCTTTCCGGACTGCACTTCATGACCGATGCCATGTTTGTGGGCACAAAGAACTTTACATTAGTTTAGACTGAAAAAAAAACAAAAAAAAACAGTCCAATGTACTCACCCTTCAGAATATCTGAGGAGTTTTTCAGATTTTCCCAGCTTTTCACCCTGCAGCTCTTGGTTACTTGGTCTGGTTCCCATACTGCTCATTCTGGCTTAATGCAGACTAATTTCTACCAGAATAAATAGCATTTCTCAGTCAGTACAAAAGCATGTGACTTCTTTGCCTGAATTCTAAAGTCTCCACAGGTTACACCTGTGGCCAATATGGCCTGAGGGATAAAGCAGTAGGAAAGCAGGTCATTACTGGGGTAAACATGGGATGATGCCATGAGGAAGTGTTTGACTCACCAGGTGGCAGAGAGAAAAAGCAGCCTCCATCTGCTGCTCTGCACTTCTTCCTCAGACTGGGCAGCCCTGGCCATTTTTCATCTCACACAGCTGCCTTGCCTCACCCCCTGGAGCTGAAGCTGTGCTTCCAGGGGTGATACAATCCAAGCAGGAACCTGATCTCCACAGCTCTTTCTCCCGTTGGTTGGAGGAACCAGCTGGGGAACACCTGTGATTAACAGGAGCAGCGTTTCAGTGCAAGAACACGGGGCAGCTGACAGAGGATGGTACACCTCATCCCCCTGGGACTGGATGGAGTAACTGAGGGGGAGTGGTTCAAGGTGAAGCAGATTTAGTGCCAGCCAACACCAGGAGCTGTTATTGACTGTACACACACACACAGGTACCAACACCAGGAGCTGTTATTGATTGTACACACACACAGGTACCAACACCCGGATCTGTTATTGACCATGCACACACAACCCAACATCAGGAGCTGTTATTGACCATGCACACACAACCCAGCATCAGGAGCTGTTATTGACCATGCATACACAACCCAACATCAGGAGCTATTGTTGACCATGCACACACACAACCCAACATCAGGAGCTATTGTTGACCATGCACACACAACCCAACATCAGGAGCTATTGTTCACCATGCACACACAACCCAACATCAGGAGCTGTTATTGACTGTACACACACACACAGGTACCAACACCAGGAGCTGTTATTGACTGTACACACACACACAGGTACCAACACCAGGAGCTGTTATTGATTGTACACACACACAGGTACCAACACCCGGATCTGTTATTGACCATGCACACACAACCCAACTCCAGGAGCTATTATTGACTATGCACACACATAAAGCAACATCAGGAGCTATTGTTGACCATGCACACACAACCCAACATCAGGAGCTGTTATTGACCATGCACACACAACCCAACATCAGGAGCTGTTATTGACCATGCACACACACAATCCAACATCAGGAGCTGTTATTGACCATGCACACACAACCCAACATCAGGAGCTGTTATTGACCATGCATACACAACCCAACTCCAGGAGCTATTATTGGTGCCTCTTCCCTGCTTGCCATCGTGACGTCCAACCTGGAGGCAAGTGCTCATGCCCTTATAAGGCTCTGTGCATACATTTGAATATGTTATCCTTTGGCCGATGATACAAACTGCTATCTCAGTAGCATACGGCATGGGGAGGTGGGAGATTTTCTTGGCTCTGTGGTGAGAGAGAAATTAAAAAGGAGCCTACAATGCTGAGTCACTGTGACAAATATCTTACTATGGAATGCATTCAGGCTTTAGCAAGGAGGCAGCTGATAGTGAGTCAGTGACTGACTAGTGCCTCCTAGATTTTCCTCCTTGGGAAAGATTCAATTTAATGGGATGAACTGCCAACAAAAAGTCATTCTCACTGTTACTGAGACAATATCACTAATTATACACATGGTTAAAACTGTCAAGTTGTGTTATATGTCATATAAGATGCGCTTTTTTTTTTTTTTTGTGAGTACAGCATTGCCCTGTTATAAAGGAGTTTAAAGTCCCATTAAAAACGCTGAGTTTTAGGAGCTAGAAATTTTGCTAAACTTCAACTCTTCGGCTGTGTTAATTCAAGAATCTCCTCTCTTTTGGTTCAGCTTGGCAGGCTTATGGATGTCCTATTTAGTGTTCTGGTTTAGCACTCCATGGCACAACTTAAAGCAAAATAGATAATTCAGTGTTAAAAAAAAAAACCCCTCTAAGTGCAAAACGGGTAAGGATTTGAGGCAGAAGGCGGAAGAATGTCACAATTTGTTGGTTATGAGTAAAGTAAAATTTGTATTTGTTTTATCATGACCAAATTAGTGTCTTCTCTTCTCCCCTCTCCAGTCGACAGACCTATCCTCAGTCAGGGAATCAGGATCTTGCCTAGAGAAGTAGCTCGCTCAGGACCATGGACCTAGAGGAGGGAGAAAGAAAGTAGATCTGGGCAGCTTTGCTCTCGCCCTTTTCCCTGGACACCTAGTCATGTACCTGCCAGTAAAACAGCAGAAACATCAGGAAGCAAAGCCTTCCTGTATCCAAAAAGCTGCAGCCAAACACCCTTCCTGTTCACACATCTTTCTGTTCATGCTGCCTGGCATAGCTGCCAATTGTTCTCAAATATTAATGTAATCTCCTACCCTCACCTGACTGAGGCTGCTCCTGACAGGACACTTGCTGTCTTGATGAGCATAAAAAACATGGAGAAAAGTTAAAGGGCAAAGCTGTCACCCCAGAGCCAAGCAGCAAGAGCCTTTTCAGCCAGGCTGTCCTTGGCAGCAGGGGATCAAGGGACCAGAACAACATGATCTCTGCTGTGTTTCCATCAGGTTGCTCATCCAGATAATGTTCCTTTTTCACTTGCCTGTGCTCTCGCTTTCAGAGAGACCCCACAGCATCAGCCCTGGAATTCCTCAGATACCATGCTAACCATTCCATTATGGGGAAGATTATAACTGTTCCTCAGCAGATCACAACCAGAGGGAAAGAACATTCTGCCTCCACCTGCCCTCCAGGAGGAGACATGAGGCTCAGACTGGCAAGGGGAACATTTTCCCTGAAGTAATTCCAGCTGAGACACTGCAGTCAGGCTGCCCTTTCTGAGCACGTGAATCACAAAGGCATGGAACAATCTACTGATGCCTAAACTGTCGATTGGCAGGTGAATTATACTAATGCTGTTCTGAACTAAAGGTTGGCTGCTCAAGGACAACACCTGTTGCTCAGCTCATATGAATTTTCAGTGGTCCACTTGCCAGTGAGTAGGGCTCATAAAGCCGGTCAATTATTTTTACATGATACTTTCGTTAGTACACTTTTGTAAATACACTTAAAGTGTATTTTTTCTCCCCCTAAAACAAAGTTTTTCTTGAGAAATGGGGCTTTCATCAACAGTTTCACCGTCCTTTTTTAGCCCAGTGCAGCTTTCCCCAACCCTGTGGGACAAAGGGCCTCCTTATTTCCACCTCAGCTCTATTAAACCCCACTATTAAAACAATTGGCATTCTTGATAGAAGAGCAGAGGGGCAGCCAAGGGCTCTTCCAGGCCAGGGGAGAGGCATGTCTAACAGGGCTGTAGGGAACTACTCACTCCACCAGTGCCAGCATCACATCATTTGTGGTTGCTGAAGGACTTTGGAGCGGGGCTGTCACTCACCTTGAGATGGTGAAGTGGTCTCAAAGTGGATGGGAGCATGTAGTTATGATCAAAGGAGTCTTCTTCTAAGGAAGAATCATCTGTCTCTGAAAATCATACACAGACCCTGCTTTTAAAGGGAGCAAGTTCATACCATTTCAAAGAAAGAAAGGTAATCACTTTTTCCTTTGTATTCTTGTGAAGAGAGGCTCTCAGCTATGACCTTTCCAAAACACCTGCCAATGTTCAGCTGTAAAACAAGAGATCCCAGTAATATTTTTTCTAATGCAGAGTAAAGAGCAGCCAACTTCCCATAGGAAGGGTTTTCTCCAGCTAATTTTACTTCCTTATCTTTAGTCATCTGTTGAAAAGAAAACACTAAATATACTCCTCAGTCTACTCCTTCCAGTGATAGCTCGAAGGAGTAAGGAACCATATGGTCCTTCAGCTGATCTGTACTGTCTCCATGACAATGCACATTTGCAAAGTTTGCTCCTAACAACTCGGTAGTATGAGATCCAACTGCTTGTAACTAAAGGCACGAGAAGATTTTTGGGAGGGAGGGGCTGCTGCTGCTGTGCCTGGGCTCTCCTCCCAGCCCTGGAGGGGCTGCCTTGGGGCACAGGGCTTTGGTAAGGCCCCTGCACTTCTCTGCACTTCTGAGCAGAAATTCCCAGCCTTTCAGCTGGAGGAAATTAGTTTATCTTCAGCCATGTTAGTGCAGTTTCAGCCAAGAAGCTGATAAACTTAATTCCTTCAACTTGCACAGGACACCTTAAAAGAGCTTTTGTTTCTCAGGAAATGTGGGATTTTCAGTGTCTCCTCCTTGCTAATGCTCATGCATTGTTTTAATTCAGTGAAACCAGATTTCCCACAAGTTCTCCACACTAAGTTACAGTGGGGTCTGGCAGCCATGACCTCCTGGAGCAGGAGAGAAGAGTGGCACAGCAGGGGCTGAGCAGGGGTTCGTGGGCACCCACCACAGCTGAGACACAGGCTGGGGGAAAGGTGGGAGCTGCTTGGCAGGGAAGGGAAGCAGCATACCAGAAAATAAAAGGGCATGATGTTCTGGACACAGACGTATTTTAAACTAGGGAAAAAAACTCCCAAACAATCCTTGTTTGATATCTTCCCTTTAGTTAAGGCAGAGTGAAAGTTAGAAAGCCCTGTAAGGGTTTTACTCCTCTCTCTGGGCCAGCCCTCCTCACCCCAGTACAGCGGTGCAGCATTTCTTCCCAGGCTCAGGGGCAATGCCAGGAAAGCTGTTCCTGGCCCAGGAAGCAGGTGACACCATCCAAGGAGAGAGGACACTGCCTGCCCTTCCATAGCACCCCGCGCCTTGCAGGGACTGGGTGCTGTGAACATCCCTTGGGTTCCTGCCACTGCCTGCCCAGGGCCCAGATCCCAGCAGTGCAGGCTGTGTCCTGAGCCCTGTGACACTGCAAACCCATCCCAGTATGGATTCACTTGGCTTGTTAAATTTTCCTGGTGTGCCTGTGATGGGCAGCGTGCTCCCTGATGTGCACAGCCACCTGCAAAGGGTGGGAGCCACCCTGCAGGGCATTCAGCTGGGGCACCTCCACAATGTAAGGACATTTCCAAAAACAGCCTTTGGAGTGGCCAGGAGCAAGGAATCACTTTACAGCTCCAAACACATCACACTAGGTGTGTCCTGTCAGTGAATACATAACCTGTCAGTAAATACGGTCACCTTTTTGCAAATAAAATAAATACAGTTTGCCCTTTGCAAAACACTGGGCAAGATCTGTTCTGGAATAGCTGGGAGCTATCCAGGAAAGACAGCAGCCAACACAAAGTCAGCCACTGGCACTCCTCCTGCCCCACAGCTCTGTCAGGGCAGTGCCAGGGAGAAATACACGAGAGGTGATGGGGCAGTGGCAGATTTTACATTTTGGCCCCTTAGATCTTTTGTATCTTTCTTGACAAGAGTAAAGAAAGGCTCTGAAATGCCAGCAGGTGGGCAGCAGCATGACAGTGATCGATGCCATGTTTGTGGGCACAAAGGAGCACACTGCCCAGGATGGGAGCCCACTGCACACGGAGGTGCAGGTGACCCAGATGAAACAAGGTCTCACCACCAAAAGCGTGAGGCACCTCTTAATTCTCCTTTAAACCCATTATATTTATGTTTTTCCTGACTTTCTTGGGTTTTCTTATTTTTTAAAAAAATAGTAATAGTTTAAATAATATAAGTAATATAAATTTAAATGATATAAATAAATATAATTCAAATAATATCAACATAAACCAATAAACAATAGTTTATTGGTTTATATTTTTCATCTACATTAAGAGGGTTTTTTCCTATCACAACTGCAAAAATAGCTTCCAGTTGAATACATCATTTGCCAGAAAGTGTTGACATATTCCAATACTCCCAGAAGCCACTTCACATACCCAACAGTGTACAGTAGTTTGGCTTACTTCCAACCAAGCAGGCCAGGGTGTCCCACTACTTTAATGGGCAAAAATAACCTTATACACCAATATAACAGCAGAAGAGAGTTCAGGCTGCACCTGGGCCACAGGCTGTCCACTGGCAGCCTCCACCCAAGCAAGTGCAGAGAGATATTGTTATATTGCTACTTTCAGAGCCTCTTGTTTCACTGTTCCTTGGTTGGTACAATAGCTGCCAATAAACACTCTTGTTTTGAATTTCACACACTTGCTTATCAGAAACCAATAGAAATACCCAACCACTTGAAGTGGTGCGCAAAGCAAATATTTCTTTTTTTTTTTTTTTAAATCAAGAAATGGCCTAAAATATGAGTTGCAGATCAGGTTAACCCACATAGTTTCAAATAGACCTATAGCAAATATTTCAACTCAATAAAAACTCCAGCTGGCTAAGATGTGACTGTAATCATTAAAAAGTATTCAAGAATAATGATACAATCATTTTGAAACAAACCTGACACATTTATTTGTCAGAATGAAACATTTAGAGCTTTTTCTCTTTCTGTAGTTTGCATTCCCAGGCAGCAAACTCCTATGAATTTATGAGGTATCTATATGGATTTTTTCTAGGCTGGTGATATTCACTAAGAAACCTCTACCATTAACATTTTCGCTGTTTGTACATCACATTTAAACACAAACAAGACTTCAAAGTCCTGGCAAAGCCCTGCTCCTCTGAGCAGCTCCCTGCTGACTGCTCCTCCCAGGGCTCCTCCTCCCAGAGGTCAGGACACTGCTCACAGGTCATCACCACATCCCCTTGGCTCCTGGGAATACATGCCAACTTCTACTTATGCTTGACAACCCTCTAGAAATTCAAATTTCTAGAAATTCAGGTTTCCTTTTTTTGCCTGCCCTGAAAATGCCAGGTTGCTCCTGAAGCCTATCTAGGGGTGGAACTATTTATTATTATATTATTTATTATTTATTTAGCCTATTTAGGGGTGAGGCTTTTGTAAGAGGGCAGAGCCTGCAGCTCTGCCCTCACCCTGCACACCAGGAGGGAAGGCAGAGCTGCCAGGAGTCCCCTCCAGACCAGTCTGCCATCACCATGCCATGGAGGGAGGTGTGCTGGGCAAGGAGGAGCTGCTGCCGGAGGGAGAAACTGCTCAGAGGCACAGCTTCCTCCCTAAGGCTCCAAAGCCCATAAAGAGTTGGTTTTTCCAGTCAAAACTGCCCCTCTTTTGGGGAAAAACACAGGCCTGCATGGCCTTTGCTGGTCTGCCCGTTCAGTGGGACGGCACACGAGGCGCCAGGAGCTGGGGAAGCAGCACTCAGGGCTGTTTGGTGCATCTGGGAGCTCCCTGGTGAAAGACAACCTAAGGGATTCAATGTGTGCCTCCGAGTGTCAGCA
This sequence comes from Pyrgilauda ruficollis, assembly GCF_017590135.1. Taxonomy (NCBI): domain Eukaryota; kingdom Metazoa; phylum Chordata; class Aves; order Passeriformes; family Passeridae; genus Pyrgilauda; species Pyrgilauda ruficollis. The sequence continues at coordinate 1,051,815 of NW_024510099.1, read as the reverse complement.
ACTGCTGTAAGGACAGGAAATGCTTTCCAGACTCACCGGCCTGTTCCAAGGAAATTGCTGCCCTGTGGGATGTCAGACACATCATGCCAATGCCACGGGTGTCACCAGACAGCAGTTTTCATTCAGAGAACAGATGATTGATGTCAAGAAAATCCAAAGAAACACATCTCCCTTTTAATTCCTCTTACTCCTGTATTTTTTTTTTCTGGGGATTTGGGAAACAGGCTTCAGAAGCTTTGAGGAGTCATGCAAAATCAATTGTCTCCAGCTTTCAGAGGGTGGGGAACAGCTAAAAACTTGCCACATCTTTGGTGAGCACCAAGAAAGGGGTGCAGAGCCAGCGTAGAGCTCCAGCACAGGTCGGGTGCCTGGCCCCCTGAACCCCACAGAGCTGCCAGCACAGCCCCTGGGAATGAGGAGCTGCTGTCCCAGGGACATAGCAGAGTTTTTCTGCTAAGAAGGATTTCAAAGCAGCAGCCTGTTAGAGAAAAACAGTGAGGGCAGAAGAGCTGCTTACTTCCTGCAAGAGTACTGTACTTTAGCAAACACAAAAACCAAATAAAAAGGTATTTTTTCCTATCCTGTTTGGGGCACACACATAACAAAGAGTAGATGGAGCCAGGGGTAACTTAGAAGACTGTGGTGAGACAAACTCCAAGGGGTAGGTGTGCAGGGATGGCAGCAAACCCTGAGCCTTAGGGTCAGCAGCATCTCTGTTCCTGTAACTCTGACTACATCCTGGGACTGGGATGCTTTCCCTCACCTTCCTCAGGTTTGGGAACCCCCTTCCATTCCCTTTCCCAGTTTAGAAGAGATAACCTATTCTTCCTATTCCTGTTTCCTATTTGTTTGCTCTACATTTCCAGAAGCCAAAAAGCACTGCTATATTTGCTAGTTTTGGTGCCAGAGGAGCTTCCCTAGAGGGGCAGGTGAGGTGGCCTTGGACACAGTGCCACAGCCCTGGGAGGAGAACTCCTCCGTAGGGAGGTTCAGATCTTGGTTATGTTTATTTAAATGCCTCCAGCTTTGTCAACAGGGAAAGGCAGCTCCAGGGGTGACCCCAGCCAAGAGGGACTGAATACCACAGAGGTGAGGCTATCCAAGACCTTACAGCAATAGCACACCTGGCTTCATGTGCTGGAGAAGAGGATTTGATTCAGGCTGGCTCAGGGCTGCATCCAGGCTTGGCCTCAAGCTGGAAGCTTGAGGAGTTGGAAGAGGAGTTGTGCCCAAATCCTTGAAAACTCAGACTAAAGTCTGGACTGAACTGTCACCCAGTCCCTACTTTTTACCGCTCCTGTTGCATTTTACAATCACCAAGGTGACTTTCTCCCCTCAGCTCCCAAGATGTGACTCCCCAAAGTGGGCTGCTTGTCCCCCCAGCAGAAAATAGTCACAGCAGCAGCAGAGGGTGTGGGGGCAGGCGCTTTTTGGGCACAAGAACTGGCAGTTTTTAGAGCCTCCAAATGAGTAGGTGACTGTGCTGAGGCTCTTTCTCCCACCACAAATCACGAAGCCAAATATCTCGGTGGCGCTGCATGTCTGCAGCAGTTCCTTTTCCAGGGCTGGTTAGTGTGGGAAGGGCTCTGTTGGCACACAGCTTGCCCAATATCTCGCCTGTGTGTGGTCAAACTTTAGGGGACCATGTGTTCAAGATGCACATGTGGGCAGGGCCCTTCTGCCACTTATAGCCTGCCTGGCTTCACAAGGACATGCAGAGCAGACATCAGCCTACCTGCAGCCAGCCAAATCCTTCAGGGATGTGGGCTCCTGGAGAGCCCTGTTCAGGCAGGGCAGCAGGGGGAAGGTCTTGTCTGCTTCCTAGAGGAGGGAGGGAAACCAGTCAGCTGAAGGTGATAGAAATAGATGAACCTGTGTAGCCTGTAACCTAAAAGAGAAAGGCCTTTTCCAGTGAAACAGATGGGTTTAAGTGCCATTTAAAGCAGCTCCTGCTTTACCCAAGGAAGCCTCACAAACTTTGAATGTGGATTACACAAGCAGTTTATAAAACAGTCTGGCAACACATCTCCAACACCACAGGAAGCCTTTTTAAGCAAAGCTGAACAAGAGGAGTCAAAACCAGCCCTTGTGTCCTTGAAATTCAAGCAGTGCTACTGACTTAAGCTACCTGTAGCTGAACTGAAGTCTGAAACTGCTGCTTCTCCTTCTGTTCCTCTGCTCCCGCTCCTGGTAGCTCAGTCACATGGAGACTTTTTAGGAACATGTAACAGCATGGCTCCCTTTCTCCTCATGAACTGTAAAGACCAAAAGTGCATAGGCAAAAGGTGAAGAGATTTCAGAAGAGCAATCACACAAGCAGAAGTTGCTATTGGTGTCATGACTTTAAACCTTTCAGAGTCTAGCCACTGATTTAGCACGTACTGCCTTGGCCTCTTAGCACCTCCCTGTACATGGTTTTCCTTCAGGGACCTGACCAGTGAGAGCTAGCAACAGCTGCCAGAGACTCTCTTCCCCCTTTCTTTTGCAGTCATGTGCTGAACACCAGAATTACAACCAACACATGCATTAGATCTGCAAATGGTCACAAGTGCAGAAGACCGGAAACTCCTCATCACGTTTAGTGAAAAGGCCCTACACACAGAGAAAAGATGGAATTATTTGTTCCCTTCCAGTCAAAAAATCAAAGCAGTGAAAGTGATAAGACAGTCAGACTTTGTTGGAATAAACAGTATGGACAGACGAAAGTCTGGCTTGAATGAAAGAAAGATTGAGAAAGAAAGATATCCTCTCGTCCTTCCTCCACACAGAGTTGTACAACCACTGCTGCCATTTCAGAGGTGATAGCTTTGAGAAAAGCCAGGGCTGGCTTTCAATACTGAGCTGGTGGAAACACATGTATGCAACAGGAGAACACAAAAATGCAGAGGAAATGAATGAAAACATTATCAAGAGGAGAAAAAAATAAATCCAGAAGTACAAAACAGAGTGGAGGAAATAGAACAGAGTCAAGGCAAAAGGCTTCCAGCAGTGAAAGACAGACTGCAGTTTTGGCTCACTGCTTAAACCAGGGCTTGAGAAAGTCTGGTTCTGACAAAGGGACATCTTCAACTACACCAGGCTGCCCAAAGCCCCACCCAGCCTGGACTCGAATGTTTCTGGGGATGGGGCATCTATCCCCTACTCTGGGCAATCTGGGCCAGTTTTTCACCACCCTCACTGAAAGAATGTCTTCCTCATCCCTAATCCAGTTCAACTCTCTTTTAGTTTATAGCCATTATCCCTTGTCCCATCACAGCAGGCCATGCTAAAAAGTTTGTCCTCCTCTTTCTTCCAGGCCCCCTGTAAGTGCTGCAAGGACATGACAAGGTCTCTGCAGAGACTTCACTAGGTGAGTGCAAATCACTGGGGTAAACACGGGTAAGTCAGCAAAACTGATGAAGCAAACTGTTCTCACACATTTGACAGCAAAGTGACTGAAATGTAGCTGCTGTTACAGGATGGGACTACATGTTAGGAAGGTATTTTCATACCTGAAGGTATTTCCACGGGATAATAAATTAGTGCAAATTTTCAGTCTCCGCATTTCCCATTTCTCAGCCAAGATTTTTGCTGGCTCTTTTTGGGATGGAGTGTTTCCACAGGTGTTCTTTATCTTTCCAACCTTCCTGCTAACAGACAGAAGGAAAACAGAGGGAAATAATAGCAAATAAAGGAGTTGCAGGGGTATAACTCTTCTTACCTCAGTGTGGCTCCTTGTGTCTTGTACCCTGGTGACAGTGAACTGGGGCTGGAGCTTGGTTACAGCCTGCTGGGTTTGGTCAGGCTCTGAAGATCAGTGTCTCCTTCCAGGAGAGCAGGAGCAGAGTCCTTTCAATGCCTGTGTCTCATGCCATGCGATTCAGAAGTGCATGCACAAGTGCAAATACCGAACCACCATTTAGACAGCCTGAAGGACCATTCCTGAGGAGATAAAGGGTGAGAGAAGTGTGAAGATGAGGGCAGTGAATTTTGTGTGTGTAGCCTTAAAGTAAATATTTGAACAGCAAGCTGGAATTCAGCCAGCTGCAGCATTTTATTCAAAAGGAAGTATCTTAAGGATAATTCTCCTGTACCACCCTGAAGCTGGCATCAGAGTGGTACACAAGAATTAACCACATCCTGGCCAGAGCCAGAACTGAAGGGTTTGGGCAAAGCAAGGGAATGACAAACTACGGCATGAGGAGCAAAGATGCAGTCATAATTAGATGTCATTTCAGCATGATGCTGGTTTGCAGGCCAAAAATAAAACCAACAAATCTTCCAATTGGGTATGCACAAAGCATAAAAATATTAGAAAGATGTTTAGGCAACAAGAAGATGTATGAAGGCAAAAGATGACTTCGTTACAAAAGAAATCTGTTTCTCTGAAGGTGGTTGGACAGCACGCAGTGGTTTCAGTGGAGCAGGCATTCAGGCTGTTTGTTGTAGCCTCAGACTCCCCATAAACAGGAGGATGTGGTTTTCATGTCAGGGATGATGAATGGGGAATCTCTTCCCAGAGCCAATCCACCCCATCCCTTCCAGGCAGTCAAAGAGAGCAAAACTGTCTTTTTTACACTTGAATTGGAAAAAGTGCCAGTGTTGGGCCATAGGGATGGTGCTGTTTTGTGTGCTTGCTCCCCCCTGTTTGAGAAATGCTGGGGAAACAACATTCCTTGGTTTCTGGGTGCATTCCTTTAGAGGTGGAGAAGGATGGAGCTTGCAGCCTTTGACAAGGAGGACAGAACAGAATCTACAACAAGAGGAGGAAACACTTGCAGGTGTTTTTCCTTCCAGATGCCCATTCAAACATTTCAGCTAACACAAAATAAAAAAGCTTAAAACAGACTAACCAAAATCACTTTTAATCAGGTTTTGTTTCCATGGCACCTTTGATGTCATAAGCTTAATGGCTCTTCAGTGATCCATAGAGTCTTCCAGGAAAAAAAAAAAAGAAAGAAAAAAGAAAAAAAAAGGCTAGACAACCTGAATGCCAAATGTTGAATACACCTTTAAAAATATCCTTTCTGAAAAGTTTTCAAGCCTCCCTTCTCTTTTAAGAGCCAAGAGAAACCAAAAAACCCAACCAGGAATTTCCCCCTCCCACAAACCCCCACCCTTCACATCAATGAAATCTTTGCAGAGAAGTAGGAATATATATGGAGACCCACAAATATTATTAAACTGCAACGGAAATGCATAAAAACACTGCTATAAAAATAGCCGTAAACCTTTTTTTCTTTTTTTTTTTTTTTTGTTCTACAGATGCAAACTCTCAAGAAACATCTTTCTGTCAAAACTGAAACAGATTGTGGTGCTGAGCAGCACATTTCTCTGCTAGGGAAACATTCTTGGTACAGTATTTTTGCTCTTTGTCTGATGTTTTTTCCAAGGATTTTCTGATTAAACATGGTGATGATGGATGACAGCAGTCATACTACGGTTGCTACTAACACACACAAGCCTTGCCAGAGGTGAAGTAGATGTAATTTGCTTTTATTTAAAAGCTTTTGCTCAATAATACTTTCACAGCCTGATCTGCCACTTGTAGTCAAGAAACATTCCCACTTCCATCAGCCCTTAAGGTCCTGGTCTGATTTTCTATTATAAAAGGAGCAGACCTTTGGCTTGATGGTTTTCTGGGATTTCTGCCACAGTTTGGAGAGCAGCATATTCCCCTACCTGGTGGTTTTGGTATGTGTAGGAAAGGAAATGAATCTTCAGATGACTTGCTGCTGGACACTAGCAGTATCACTGAATGTTCCAAAAAAAAAACCAAAAACCCTAATCCTGATTGCTTCTTTGAAGGTAGAGCATAATGATTTTTATATGTTAATAGTAAAATACACAGCAGAGGTACACTGTACTAACTTCAATGGAAAGAACAACTTCAAAATTCCAATTTGAAAAGGAAAACTTGATAAAACTGGGTAAGAGGTGTAAAACATGCATATCAAATGATATTTATACAACATATGAACAAAATAAAACAGTTCTGGGAAATGGCTGGTGGGGGAAACATGGCCATTGGTTCCCCGACATGGAGCCTGGACAAGATTGACCTCTGGGGCTGTGGGAGCCTACAAGAATCTTGGATTGGTGGAACTCGTTGGCAGTGGTACCTACGGGCAGCAGATTTTCTTTGAGTCAGAGGAGAGGAGGAAATGAGGACATGTGAGGGAAAACAGCCTGTGACACCAAGGGCAGTGGAAAAAGATGGGGAGGAGGTGCTCTGATGAGAGCCAAGATTTCTCTGCAGGCTCTAGTGAGGACCATGGTGAAACAAACTGTCCTGCTGTAAGGCATGAGGTGCAGGGGGATGCAGGGATCCACCCACAGCCCGTGGGAAAAGTGCTCACACTGGAGCAGGTGGTTGCCAGAGAAAGCTGGATTCTTTTAGAGAGAGAGGGCCCTGCTTCCAGAGACAGAGAGAGACAGAGAGCCCTTGCTTTCAGACTAGAGCAGCCCATCCTTGGAGGAATGCACCCTGTGGATGAGTGACCCACACCACAGCAGTTTTGAGAGGGCTGTGTGCCCATGGGAGGGACTCAGGTTGCAGCAGTTTTGGCAGGACTGCTGCTGATGAGCCATGCTGCAGAAGTTCATGGAGAACTGTCTCCCATGGGAGGCACCCCATGGCACAGCAGAGAAAAAACTCCTCTGAGTGAACAGAAGGTCTCGAGTGATGAACTGATCAAAACCCCCATGCCCTGTCTCCCTGCACTGTCGGTGGGAAGGAGAGAGGGGCTGGGGGAAAAAGGTGTTTTAAAGACTTATTTTACTTCTCATTATCCTCCTCTGACTCTGTTAATAATAAATCTACTTTACACCTAAAAATCTGAACCTGCTTTGTCCTTAGAGTGTTGTTTCCCAGTCCTCACCTCAACTCATGAGCCCTGTGTTAATTTTTTCCCTCTCCTCTGCCCAGCTGAGAAAAAGAGAGGGTGAGAGAACAGCTTTTGTGGGTGCTTGGCATTTGGCCAGTGTCAAACCATTGCATCCTCTCTCTAACCTTGTGGCGTTATGGAAAAAAAAAAGAAGCATATAGCTACAATGTATTAAAAGACAGAAAAACCCCCCTTCACTTATATTTTGACAATACTTTCTTAGTGATTTTGTGTGGCTTGTGTTTTGCACAATAGGACAGATTTATTTAGATATATGTTTATATACTCATGTATATATAAGCCCTTATTCAGAATTATGTTCTTTAAGAAATAGCAGCACTTTTCTCACAGGGAACTTCTCCAGGTAAAGTTCCCCAGTGAACCCTGCAGATATTCATGTTCATGTACATCCATGCATATTCATGTTCATGTGCATGAATGTACTGAGCCATGGTCAAGTTTTAATATGTTCCTATTTGTCCTGTTTCAAACCAAATATTTCCAGACAAAAGAGATGAACAGACACATTAAAGTCCCAATCAATGCAGCTATATGAAGTGCCTTATAAACTGGAGCATGCTTAAGTCACACTGCAGAAAGCCTTAGAGGGGTGCTTTCCAAAACACCCTTGGATATGAGAACACACCTTATAAATTACTTTATAAGAGAAGGATAATGAAAAATTATTTTATCTCTGTACCTGTGTCGGGGTCCACTGTTATGTGTCTCTGCCCCGACACGGGGAAAGGTGGTTCTGGGCGGCCGCGATTGCAAAGGATGAGTCTGGACTCTCAGATTTTCGGTCTTCAGTCTTGTTTATTAACTCTTATCTACAAAGTTTTCTCTCTGTCCAGCCGAGGTCCGCTCAGCAGGACAGTCAAGTGCACTCTCGCCTGCCCACAGGGCGGCTGTGTCCTTTATAGTAAAAATTATGTGTAACATCTCCACAGTGGTGTGCTGAGATCCCACATACCTGATATGGGGAACCACTGACAGCTGAGCTGGGTGAAAGCTGGCTGCTGATATGCCTAAAAGCTCTGTTAGATATAGCACTTACAAGGCAAACCCAAGCAAAACATGCCTGCCTATTAAGTTAATAAGAAGTGCATATAACTATAAATCTTGTGAAGTTATACATTTCTGTCTTCTATTTGGAAAGTGAGTCCCTGATTAAAGGCAGGGGGCAGGACCCTGTAGGAATCCAGATCCATGACTGGAGCAAGTGGAAGCCCCAAATAATCCAGAATTTTTAAGAGCATGTTGTTATCATCATTACACACACCCACATCTGCACACACTGACTTATACTAACTTTTTGGGGGTTTTTTTTTGGGTAATTGTAAGTAAAATAAGAGTATTTTAAAAGGAAAAAATTAAGTCTTACTGAAAGCTGCAAGTTAACTTGTCCATCTTGAAAATATTATCCTCCTTTTTTTCTTCTTAGTCATGATTTCTCCCTCCTCAGACTTGTCTTAGCCACTCTTTCCCTCCTGCTTGCTTTCTGTCTTGGAGATGAATGGGTTTCAGGAATGAACTTCAGAGCAGTCTGAAAGAGAAAAATTCCTTCCAGACCAGCTATTTTTTTATTAAGTCCAACAAATGCATATTGCAGGCAATTCAGAAAACTGGCCATAAAAGACACAGACTTTCATCTCGTGCTACCTTTTCAGCTGCAGTTCCAGCCAGATCAGAAGCAGTTGGCAGACTTCAGTCAGCACCGCTTTCTTGAGGACCCAGGACTTCCTGCAACACAAGTTCACTTTGTTAAAAGACGTTCTTACAAATATGCCACTTTGCTCCATTCTTCCATCACTTGTTTCTGCTGGTGATTTGTTTTTTCCCTTAAGAGCATATTAATTTTCTTCTTGTTTATGTCTTCTCTTGAACAGAACAGAGTCAACCACCCTCTGGTTTCATAGTCAGTGGAGGGATTCCTGCACCTTTTCTCTCTGCATCACTCAGTTAACAGCACTTTTTGTCTCCCATAGCACGTTCTTTTGAAGATCCCAACTCGGTCTGCAGCAATACCTCACCTTAAAAAAACCCCTCTTTCCTCTTAGCCATTCTCCACCCCTGCCTGCCTTCCACCCAATCAGAAGAGTATTAAAAGTAACCATTTTTTCCTCAAACCCACTCGGCATTTCTGCCCAAGTTGGATAAAGAATATAAGTTTTCTATTCCTATTTTAAAACTTTCCCTTTAAACTACTATTTCAGAACCTTTATACTTTGCCTGTTCTAGGGATACAATTTCTCTTATGTTTAATTATCTTCTGTCCTGAAGTTCAGCGTAAGATCAAATATTCAAAAGTACCAAGCAGCTCCCAGTTATCCCAGATTTACATCACAGTAAGAGAGAAAATCTGGACTCAAAGCCCCAGAGAGATGTCAGTGCCACAGATGTCATTGCTGTTTGCATATACTATGGTGCCCTGATAAAAAACACGTGGCTCTGACTTACACAGTGACCTCAGAGCTGGCTTTTTCTTCCCCAGACACATAAAATGCACATAAGGAGAGAATAAGGGCATGGCTAACATAGAGGCAAGCTGAACAGCTGCAGCTTCAGGCTGAGCAGTTTCTGTTTGCTCCACTTTTGTAGGAGATGAGTGGCCAAGTGGAAGACAGAGCACACCAACCGCACCACAGCCCAGCCAGCAGCTCAGGAGTGCCAGACTGTCATGCAGATTTTGGCTTGTTTGTTTAGAAATTAAACCCAACAGGGGTTTAATTTCTAAATACTCAGCTTGGTACACCTCAGATCAAATCCTTCATTGTCCTCCGTAGGTATCATCACAGGGCTGATCCCAGCACAGCACTTCACCTTTAGAAGGGCACCTTGTGTAATGATTACAGTAAGGAATGAGGAGCTGAGAGCCCTAGGTTATGGTCTTAGCTCTGTTTGAAATTCCTCCCCAAAAAGGGAAAAAAGAGTTTGGAGAGTTTGCTGGCAGGCACTCCGCTGACTCCTGGAGCAGGCTGTGATTGCACTAGCTGGTGTGACCAAGGCTCCACTTCCCCTGCTTCACAAGCCCTGCTCTATTTACCTTCCTAGCAAGAAGAATGTCTGTGCTTCTTTGCTTAAACCTACTAGTTTGAGAAAAAGTACAGGCTGGCCACTCTCCTGGAGGAATGAGACCACAAGCTGCTGAGAGGGAGAGGGGTCAGTCTGTGCTTCCAGCTCACACTTGCAGCGTTTGTCAGGGTGAGGAACAGGACGATACATCCTGCAGGGATCTTCCTTTTCTTCGTGGAATTGAGCACGGGGACAGAGCTCTTCTGAGCGAGACCTTCACTCAGGTACTCAAAACCAACCATTAATAATGGACTAAATTGAATTGAACATTGCCTGGTGTACTGCTACTAGTTTCACCCTCCCAACACTTTCCAAAAGCTTGAGTTTATATAAATCCTCTGACTCATGATTCCTTCAAATCGATCCCAACAGCCTTTACAATATTTGAATGCTCTGTAATTTCATTAGTCTGGCTTTTTTCACAGGTGTTTTTGCTTGTTTTGATGATATTAGAGTAAATCATGCAACGTTACGCTGGCTTTTTGGTGATGACCATCCAAAAAGTAAAACAACTACAACAACAACAAAGGAAAAACCAGAAGTCAAGAGACTGTGATAGCTGCTTTTTCAAGTTTTTCTATGCCCAGGCTGTCAGCCACATAACTTCCCCCCATGTTAATGGCCTTATGTAACTAAAGCCCTTTTCACATGTTTGGGACAGTACTTACAGTGCTGTAATGTATTTGTGGGACTGCTTGTCCACACAACAAATATTCCCTAAAATGTGCTCAGGGGTCTGAATCACAAAAGGGAATGGTTTGTTTTATGATCCTTTTTGTGGCTGCTGTCTCCAGTTGTCCTTTGAACATCTCTGCAGAGCTGCCTCAGTCACCAGTTTGCAGTGAAGGAAATCCAAACTTGGTACAAGCTCACCTCAGTGCAAACCACAGACTGTGAGCAGCTGCCACATGGAGAGACGAGAGCAAGTGTGGGAAGGAGGGCAGCGTGGACCTCTGCTTGAGAAATCACTACTCATCATGGACTGAGTCATCTGTGTTTATCAGCCACAGCCCTTGAGGTCTAAGTTGGCATTTAACATACTTTTACCCAGCTCCAGGGGTCTTTGGGTAACTATAAATAGGAATTGGAGCTATGGTAAAGCCCCCTTTACTTTGCTAAAGAGGTGAAATGAGGTTTACTGTAAATAAATATTCAGGTGAAAGCTTTTCAAAAAGGCATGGTCTTTGGGATTTGTGACAAGAGATATAATTTAAATAAAGTGAGTATTTAAAAATCACATTATCTTGTTCTCTGTGTAAGGGCAAAACATGAATAGGTCACTGAATAATGGCAGCTTTGGTGGAATTTGCTTTTTTTGGATGGGTGCCCAAGTAGTCTAAATCATGTATACACGTGCTGACATCACTGGATGTGAAATTACAGAAATGGAGACTTAGATCTGCCTTTTTAGTAATTAAAATTTCTATTGTATTAGGTGTTCTTATTAGGAGTCCCTGATCCCTTTTAATTCCCATTGTTAGAGTCCCTGTTGCCTATTTTTAATTTGCCTGCAATGTAGATACATTTTCATGTTGCTTTAAGGACTTATGAGGATAATACCCAAATAAACAGAAAACAGTGAGCCATATAATTTCTGGATATTCCACATGCAAGTAGTATGAATTCAGGTCATGGAGAACAGTGAATTTATGGGGATGCTACACTGGCTTGTAAGACCAATTAAAGAAAAAGGTAGAGATTGCTTTAGCTGGTTTGCAAAGAAAGCTTTGAATATTTCATTTGCATTCTGTTTACCAGGAGCTCCAAGTGACTTTCAGGCAGATGTGTGTCCTCAGGAGCTGGGCCATCCCATTTGCATTTCAGCACTGCCACGCTGCTGGGGCTGGCACAAGCAGAAGGAAGGGACCATTCCTGTGAAAAAGGCAAAATTCAGTATTGTGAAAAGATGGAGGTGGGCTGGCCCTGTCACCTGCTCCACTGCAAAGGGGCACCTGTAGCCCCTGGGTAAGGGCATCAGCAAATGACTGACCTGGTGAATAATACACATGCTTCTTTCACCTTCTTACCTTGGAAAACTGTCTGTGCATCCAACTGTCCATGCAACCCCAGAGCAATTTTATCAATTATTTTAATACTTTATTTTAAAAATTTCTATATTTCAAACTGATAGAAGTCCAAAATCTCACAATATAACTGAAAGTGGGATGTTTGGATAGGCAAGAAAGGAGGAGGAGCAAGAACTTTGTATATGCTGCAATTGCACATCCAGCTATACATTAAAGCTCAAATTAAATATCACTGTTAGCTAACCCAAGAGAAGTGTTTCACTGATATTTTGTATTTAAATTCCATTCCCCTCACATTTTCCTTGGCAGATATCTGGAATGCCCATCAGACTAACTTGGTTTTGCCCTGCACCACTCATTATTGTGTTTTCACCAACAGAAGAACTGGAGTTGCCATAGTAAATCCAGCTGGTGCTACCTCTGGGAAAGGCCAGTCCTGGTTATTAAACTTTGGCCTGTTCATATTTTACCTTGCAAAACTGAGAGATGTCCTGAGAGGGGAATACTGAAATGTTTTACCTCGCAGTTTTAGGAGCAGGTGCTCTTCTGGGCCTTTGCAGTTCCCAGTAAGGTGGGCAGGCTCAATGTTTTTTCTTGGTTTCAAGGCAGGACAGAAGTTTTGTCACAATGAGAAGGACATACCTACAAACCAAGACGTGACATTGTATATTTTTCTTTCAGAAAAATCTCCATTCTCTACATTCAACAATAACTCCTGAAATCTAAGACATTCCTGTGAAAATAAATGGTCTTCCCTGGTTTATAGATTCCCCCAAATATGCTGGATGTATGCCTCAACAGTTAGTACAAAATTCCAGTTACCGAAAAAACAATTCAGAATACTGCATGAAAGCAAAGACATGGAGAAAAAAATCCTGTGATATTTTCTTCTTTTGATCAAATCAAAAGCATTTTGAGGGATACTATTTTAAATAACACGGGGAAAAAAATATGTTACCAAAATCTCCAATATGTAAAACCTTTTTCTACCCTCAAACAGTTGCATTTATTTTGGCATTGGCTTGCTTTCCAAAAGAGTTAGAAGCAATACCAAGCAATGTGAGTACATGTTGAACATATTTTTCCAGGTGTCTACAGACAAACAACATCATCTGGCAAAAGGTTTTGCTGAGGAGGTTTCAACACTGCATGTTTCTGCAACAATTCCAATCTGGATACAGAACATTCCTGGGTAATTCCTGGTACTTCTATTGGTAAAAAACTGCAGAGGAGTGTTCCCACAAGGCTTGCAGATGACTCTCACTTTTGTCAGATTTTTCATCCAAGTTCAAAAGAAACTATTCCAGGGTCAGAGAGTTTTATTAGTACAGGCTTTAGAAAGCTCAAAATAAAACTGAAAATTTTCGTGTTGAGAGAAATATTTTGTCCAGCATGAAACAAATTAATTATTAACTTTGCAGTCCTTTGATTTTTAATTTTTTCTTTCTTGTGAGTGAGCCAGCAACTCTACAATCAACCTCCTGAAGGTAAAACTTGCCCTTTCCAAAAGGACTTGAGAGGAAAATCAAGTGCTCCCAGATTGTTGAAGTGACCTAGCAGCAGTATTATTTTCCTTCACCTCAGGCAAAAATGTACACCAAAACACCTGCCTGTGTGCCTTTGCATACCATGCAAACACTTTGGGGTCAGGTGAGAGCTCTCCACAGGGACAAAAAAAGCCTTTTCCCTAAGACCTTCTCTTTGATGCAATTTGTCTTCCTGCCTCACCTGTACCTCTCTGGTCCCCTTGGAGAGGGAGAGGTGCTGCTGGACCTGAGGTACTCTTGAGCAATCTGTGTTCTGATCCAGTTTATGAGATACATTTTCATGCTTCTCAAATATTTAAGAATAGGGGGAGGAATTAGCTTCCTATTATGGAGATTTTTATATAATAGAAGACTGTCCAGCCTTAGTCACTCCTTGCTCTTCAGCATGACAGCTCACCATGGAAATGACAAGTCCCCAGCACAGGTGGCACCCATTCTTGCCTCACAAGATGAACCTGCTTACAGGTGGGACTCTCTGCTCATCACACAGGAGCAGCAGAAGCCTTTAAATCATCAAGGGAATGATGATTTTAAAAGGGAAAAGCAGAGTCAGGAATAGTGCTGACATGGAGCTGTCATGAAAGAAGAACAGAGAACCTGACCCAAGGCCATTGACGATGCCTGGAAATAAGTGCATTGCCTACGTCACCTGCTCACCAAGCTTCAGCAGTGGCTTCCCATGTTGTAACAGAGCTGGAAGCATCAGAGCTCCAAGAAACATCTCCCAAATTGTGGTAAAGGAGAAAGACAGTGCCACAGTTTGAAAGCAACAGCACATTCACCTTCCTCCATCTCCTATTCTTATCCAACTTCTCTATTTACTCACAACTGTTGTGGAAGAAAGATTGTGCATTAAGCAATTCCCTTGACTGTGTACACAGATCTTCCCTTTTTCAGCTTTTGCTCCAAAGTTATCCCTTTTCATTGGCCAGCAGTAGCAGGGAGGTCATTGCTCCCCTGGGCTCGACACTGGTTGGGCAGCACCTCGAGTGCTGTGTCCAGTGCTGGGCCCTCACTTTAAGCACATTTAGGAAGCACATTGAAATGTTGGAGCATGTCCAGAGAGGGGCAACAGGGCTGGTGAAGGGCTTGGAGCACAAGTCCTCTGAAGAGCAGCTCAGCTGTGGAGCCTGGAGAAAAGGGGGCTCAGGGTGACCCCACCACTCTCCACAGCTCCCTGAAAGGAGGTTGTAGCCCGGTGAGGGTCGGGCTCTGCTCCCAGACAACCAGTCACAGAACAAGAGGACACAGACTAAAGATGCACCAGGAATGTCCAGGCTGGGCATCAGGAAGAATTTCTTCACAGAAAGGGAGGTTGGGCATTGGAACAGGCGGCCCAGGGAGGGGGTGGAGTCACCGTGCTGGCGGTGTTTAAGAAAGGCTGGACGTGTTGCTCAGTGCCATGGTTTAGTTGTCAAGGCGGTGCTAGCTCATAGGGTGGGCTTGAATTTTAAGGGTCTTTTTCAACCTAGTTAATTCTGTGATTCTGTGTTTTTCAGATTTGTAACCCTTATCTATTGCCATCTAATTAGATAATCCATTGGGCAAACCTGATCAAAGCTCAGGTTTTTCCCTTCCCCCAACACAGGGGCAGAGGCAATTATAACTGCTTCCATCTCATTTACAAACAAAAAAGCCAAACATTTTACATGTAGGCTCTGGAACCATAATTTTCCAGTGTCAGAGTTCACATGAAATACCTCTCATGTTGTCTCAGCCCGTTTCCTGGCAGGGAGCTGTAATCTCCGAGAACACATAAATGTTTCAGTATTAGTACTAAGAAGCCACATGAGGGAGCATTTGGAGAATTGAAATGCTTTCCTTGTACCATTGTAAATAAGGGAGGGAATCAAAGTTGATCCCTCTGGGATCTATGGAATTCAGACAAATCTAGATGTTATTATTCATTTCTCCACTCACACTGGGATGCGGAAATTGTCATTCCCACTGAAGACAGAGGGTTTTTTTAAAAAAAGCCCATTAGTGTCTGAAACAGACAATTTCTCACTCTGGCCAAGGTATGCTGTGACTGGTATACCTGAAAGGGAGCACAGATAAATGGGTTTACATTTCAGCTAAATGAAATTATGGGACACTCTGTAGAGGTTATTCCAGGCTGAGTGTGACAGCAGTACCAGTTTTCCCAGATTATCAGCAGCCTTGGCTGACAGTGCAGGGAGTGGTAATTTCTGCAATATTCTGACTGGCAAATAGCTCAGCCTACATGCTTCTAAATGATTTTTACTTTTATATCTTAGAGCTTCCTGAAAAACCAAAATCCACAGGTGTATAAAGTTAAATTAATCCCACTGTTCTTATAAGCTGACTCACAATTTTTTGAATACTTGGGGTTGGCAATAGTGAAACTAATCAAAATGGGAAATAAAAACTTGTCCACATGAACTGTAAGGGGAAACGTGCCTAAATTTGTGCTCTGTATTCTTGTATCAGAAAAAAAAATAGTCAGCTGCCACTTGGCTATCTTTATTGACAGAGCCAGCTCAGTCAAATAGCATCATATGACTTTACCAAAAACATTTTTGTCAGTAGTGCTAAACAGGTGTTCAATAAATAAAACATTTAGCACTCTACCTTAAAAGTCAACATTCATAGGAATTGCTGTCAATCAATGAAACTCATATTAAAGGTAATTTTGAAATCAATGCAAAAGGACTCCACCAAGATCCTATTTTCCCCTCATTATTTATACCTAAAATTGGCTAAAGAGCAAGTAATTAATGAACTGCATAAAAATTAGATTGCAGCTATGATGCTGTGACCACACATGGCTGTGAATGTTTGACTGCAAAATTTGTAACTCCTGTTAAGGGGCAGAAGTTCCATCAGTCTTTTTCTGCCTAAATTATATAGTAATCAACTCCAGGCGTGGCAGAGAGGTGGAAGGGAAGCAGAAAAAAAGAAAGAGAAGCACAAACTTTTATCTTTTAAGTAGGTTTGCTTGGAGCTGATGGAGGAGGCTGGGCGTGCTCTCACTGCAGTTTTGGGGGAAGGGTGCTGGGTGCCAGCTGAGCCATGCCAGCAGCCCAGTGGCCACCTCCAAGGGGCTTGGCTGCCTGCCTGCAGGGTGGCCCTGTAGATCCCAGTGGGAACTGATCCGCCCTGGAAATAATCCCTGTTTTTCAAGGGATTAAACCGAACCCAGATGGCTGCAGCCAGTGGCTGGGGCTCAGCCCCCCAGGGCCTGTGGCTGCAGCGGGGGGAGCAGGAGCTGCAGCTGGGGCAGAGCTCTGCAGGTTCCCTCCGCTGCCAGACCCAAACCCTGCCCATGCACGGCCTGATGGGGCAGGAGAGGCTGGCACTGCTCCCCTCTCATTTCCACCCTCTCCCTGCCTGCTGATTTCTTTGCACGAAGTCATCTGACCCTTTTCATCAAGCCAGAGGAGCTCTGGAAGTCTGGTGCTTGCCGATATCCTCATCTCCAGAGAACAATTCTTTCCAGCTCCAGTAAATAGGACTTTAAAGGTAAATGGTATTATAGTGTTAATTTCAAAGTGAATTATTCAAAAAGTGCTCCATATATCAGCAAGCACCATTTTGTGGAACTATATTAATGCCTTAAATACAGTTCTCCCTTTCTAAAAGCTGTTTTATAGATCCAGGAAATATGTCTGGTATGAAGTAGTGCTTATTGTAAAGGATGTTTTAGCAGTTGTGTCCAATTAATGAGGAAGGCAGGATGTAGTCCTATATAAGAAATAGCACAACAGCAATAATTCCTTGGGGCTTGAGAATCTTCACACTTTCAGAACCTGCAGTTATCCATTCATTCAAGATACCAGATCAGTTTTGTTTCATATTCTTATTTTAACTCATTAAAAAAAAAAAAAAAAAAAAAAAAAAAAGGAAAGAAAAAAAAAGTGAGCTCTCCTTTCAACAAAGGCTCCCTGTAAAGAATTGAGAAGCTGAAAATAAGAAACTGTTGCTTTTCAGCAGAGATGCCTCAGAGTAAATGACTCAAAAAGGACCTTGAAGCTTCCAGGATTAGCTGAAACAAGGAGAAAACTCCCAATGCTGACAACAATGGCCATTCAATAAGGAAAGGACCAGACTGCAAAATTCCATTTTATCCCTGTGATTCAACCATCAGCTCCCTTACTTCAACTTCTCAGATGTGAAAGGTGGAAAGAAGACATATGAGCTGCAGAAGGCCCCCTCCTATATTTCTCCATATTGACATGTTATTGAACACCTCCCCACAAACAAACTATAGCCTTTCTTTAAGGGAGAATGTATGTTCTTTAAATTGTACAGCAATAGGAATCTGAGCAGAAATCTTGGTTTTCTGGATTTTTCCCACTCAGATCAAAGGGCCAAAACTTCCCATTTCTTATGTCCCACATCCATTACATGAATGTGGCTCTGAGGATTAAAAACAAATAAATGCAAATATTAAGAGGATTTAAAATGGCTGTGTCCCTGTTGTCTTTAGTAAACAATGGCTGAATCTATCTTTATTTGTGTGA
Organism: Pyrgilauda ruficollis; assembly: GCF_017590135.1. Classification (NCBI taxonomy): domain Eukaryota; kingdom Metazoa; phylum Chordata; class Aves; order Passeriformes; family Passeridae; genus Pyrgilauda; species Pyrgilauda ruficollis. Next base: position 1,033,816 of record NW_024510099.1, on the reverse strand, counting down.
CCAAATTGCTTAGGGGCTCAGCCAGGCTTGGAGTCCTACAGTGAGGGCCAGTGCAGCCTGGGACTGGAGGTGACAGCAGGCAAGGATTGCTCTCATCCCTCTTGTGGTGCAGATAATTGTGGCAGGGGGATTACACCCAGCTGAGCAGCAGCAGCACTTGCTGCCACTGGTAGCTCAAGGGACGTGGCAGAAAAGGAACTGCTGCCTCTGAGTCTAAACAGCACTATGGCTAAAACTGTGAACATTAAAAGTTGCTCCTTAAACATCAGCCTGCCCCTTGAACTCACGATTAACTCCCTGAGCCTCTCCAAAGCCTTTCCTGCTCTTCACAGAAGAGCTGGTGACTGTGGTGTGAGTGCTGGGAGCTCAGGTTCACTGGGGAGGCTGGATCTCAGAGCCAGGGTTTGGTCTTGGCTCTCCAGCTCTTGCCATGCAGGTGAAAAATCTAGTCAGAGTTTATTTATATTTTATGTAGGGTTATATTTATATCAAATACTACCTGGATTATTGCATTGTATTACAGGGTGAGTGCTATTATTCTGCTCCTTACTCTCAAATTTTCCTCTCCTGAAGTGATGAGTTCATCTACACTGCTCATACTTAAAATATAGAGGAGAGAACATTTGTGGTGACACTTTTCACATCAATTAGAAGCTCTGTAATATTCAGCTGTCTTGCACACTGCACACACCTGCCAGTTCCTGCAACCAGAAACTCCTGCAAATCACACTGGCTGCTTGTGATGGAAAACAAAAGAATGAGATATCTCCTATTCAGTGAGTTTCAGGCTTTTTCTTTTTAGAGTGAGTTTGACATCTTATGCATTTGAACTGACCACAGTGTTGTCTTTTCACACTGACAGTTAGTATACATAAGATATTATTGCAGTATTTTTTTCACTGGGGATGACTTGACTTTTAATCCTCAGGTTTATATATTAAAAAAATAATCCCTCTCAAAATTCATGATAAAGAATACATCTTAAACTGCTTTTTGTGAAAAACCCCCATTGGCATTCAGCTACCTTGTGAAAATCACCTGCATGGCGAGCAGCCAGAAAGAAACAAAACCTTAAGACATTTTCTTATGGACAATTGAAGGATGAGAGCTTAAAATCCAAAACTCATTCTGTTGGCTAGCAAATGAAACTGGTTCAGACAAGGACTTGTGCCACACATTCAGCCCTGGGCTATGCTAGCATTATGGTCTCTGGACCATATTTTATTGCCATACTGCCAAAGCCTAACTACTACTACCACCACTACTTACTACTACTAATAATAATAATTCTGGAGATTCAATAGAAGGAGAACTTGATGGGGGAAAACTGGAGGACAGCCCACCACAACCCTGCCCAGAGCTACAGGTGCAGCAGAGAATTTCACCGCTGCTCACATATGCTGCTGAGCACAAGCAAACAGAATTTTTTCTCTGGGATTTACAAGTTGGCCAAGTTTCAGCAGATTTTCATGAGGCTGGCTAAAAGAACATCATCAACATGAGGCTGACAGACCTGCTTACTTACCAAATAACACTTAGCCAATTTTTGAATTCCTGTTCTCAAGCAGGAAGGCACCATAAATGAAACAAGTTTTCCCAGAACAAAAATAAAGTACTAAACTAAAACATTTCTCGCTATCTTTACTCCAAAGGTTATTCTGACTTCTTTCTCACACATACACAAATCATCTTTACACGATCTTCAGCAGAGAAAATGCCATTCCCAGTAACAAAACTCTGCTAAAGTTAAAAAACAGATAAAGATGGTTCTTGCTGGGCCATGTCAGGCAACTTTCATCATGGTACTCCAAGCTGAGCCAAAAAAAGATGTATGGTTAAACAGAGTAAGAGCAACAACTAACAGGAGAAATGTATCTGAGACACGTCTGGAGGTGAGATTTGAGCAAGAGAGGATTGCAAAGAGCTTTGGCTCTAAAAGTAACGAGTGGGGTGAAGGATGTTTGATATAATCATACCTTTTCTTTGCTTCTTTTCTTAACCCACATGTGCTCCTCCTTATGAACCAACTTCTCTGGAGTGAGGACTGCTCAAAACACAACTCTTTCAGTCCTCGGTGGTACAGGTAAGTGCTGCTATGCCCGTGCTGTCTGACTGGAGAGAGGTGCCTGCTTTGCAGGCAGACTGTTTATACAGCTCACCAAAACAAGCATTATTTCAGCCAATTTGGACAAAGCCAGCCACAAGCCCAGCTCTTGCTGTCCCTCCCATCCCGTCCTGGTCCACCTGGGGCGGGCACAGCAAGGGCTGCTGGAAGGAGGGTTCTGAGTGCCAGGGCTCATGGCTGGGCCAGTTCCATGGTTCTGCTGGCAGGGTGGGATCACAGCCACCACAGCCACCATGGTTCTGCTGGCAGGGCGGGCCCACAGCCACCACAGACTGCAGGGCAGCCGGCAGTGCAGGGCAGGACTGGGGCTCTGCCTTTCCAAGAGCATCCCTTTGCTCAGGAGCAGTTTTCTCAGGGCCACACTCTGTGCACTGCACAGGCTGGTTGAGATTCAATAGAGAGGCTGTAGTACTTCTCTCTGTGACTCCTTTCATTAGAAAGGGTCTGAAGAAAGATTTGCCTCTTTTCCCCAGCTTTCTTGGTTTCTCCTGCAGTCAGAGGTGTTTGGAGCCTGTTATCCGTCTCCTGAGCACCATCCCCAGAGCTTTGCTTTCATTCTTCCAGATCTCCACTTCTGCCCTGCTGGGAATAGAGTGTCTGGCCCAGCAGCCAGTCTGGGCTTTGTCACAGCTCTTGGCTGTGGGTTACAAACTCAGACAGGCCCAGCTGAACGTGCTCACCACAGCTTTGCTCCCTCCCCACTAGATGCAGTCATTTCCATGAAACTTCTCCTGGAGGGAAAACAGGTTTTCCATGGTGTTACTTGCAGTTTTTCCACCAAAGCAATAACATGTGACCTTGGATCAGCCCTTCCACCACCACTGGAGAAATCTGCACTGACATGCTTAACCTGTGCCACAGGCTCTGTCCCTCGCCCCCACCACAAACTCTCGTGGACCACAGGAGAAAATGGATGAAAGCAAAGCAGAAGGAAGGATAACATGTGCTGCTGTCTTCAGTTTCCATCATCTCCCTCTTCCTCCCTGCAAAATAAACCCATTTCTATGTGGTCTGCTCAGCAGATGGGTCAGCAGAGGCACTCCCCGCCCTGAATGTTCTGCATGAAGCAGGGTTTGAGATCACATTTACTGCATGCGAATCTACATTTAGGAGTGAATTCACAAACCTGTGCCCTTACAGTGCCAAACCCAACCACATCAAGTAAGCTTCTGTCCCAACAGCTGAATACCAGTGTCAGAATCATAACTGCAGTTGTGTTTTCAGTTGGCAAAACCCAGAGAATTGGGAGTTTTGTAGGCGCTGGAATTGCCATGCATGTCCCAAAGCAAGGGCAGGTGTTCAGTATTTCCTGCCATGCATGGCTTGTTCACAGGACAGCATCCTTAACTGGAATTTGTCTAGTAGCTGCTTAAGGGGTGGAACAAAATGACTGCACAGCATCATGGCAGCTGATCAAAAAAGTGCCAGCTGATCAGATCATTCTCCACTCTGTTATAAACATATGAACCCTATGGGCTCACTGGGATGAACACCTTAAAACCCCTACCATGGTTCTTCCCAGACAGTGCAGATGGATCAGTTCTGTCTGTCTGTGCTCCATCTATCTGTCAATGTCTGTGTTCTGGAAGAACACATTTCCTTTCATTTTTTAATCTAGATTTTCGGCTTTAATTAATGGAAAGTTGGCAAGAATTTTGTTACACTTTTTTTTTGTTTGTTTTTTTAGCTATCTCCTCTTCCAACTTCAGAATTGCACACCACCAAGACAGCCCAGCTGCCATTCTAAATGCACTTTAAGGTACTGAAAGATGCTCCTATGTCAGTTCTAGATTAATTTGGTTTTGTCTCAAAGTCCATCATTTTCCTCTTTCATATCTAAATCACTTCTACTTCAGCTGTCTCTTTTTCACGTTTGGTGTGGTGACAAGAAATAAAAATGGCACTTTCAAAAAAAAAAAAAAAAAGGACTGACTGATTTCTAAAATAAAATCATATATTTATACTTTCCCCCCACATGATTTATATTGCCTGTTTTTCTTATCCCTTTTGGGCACAGCTTGCCAGGTTTAGATTTAGGTTTAGATTTAGAGCAGGTTCTAATTTTTGGCCACTAGCCTCTTTCAACTCAACAGCGCTTTACCCCTCATTTCATGCTTTCTCTACTCCCTTAACAGTCATTTGTGAATATAAAAAAAATCAAGATATTAAGGAGGCACATGTTCCCTTCAGGAAGAGGCTGGTTTTCCTTTCAGCTCATGTTCCCTGCTAAACCTTTTGAACATCCACATGATTGGTTTTACAGGTTTGCCTAGAGGTAACAAACAGCAACTTGTACTTCATTGGGATCATCATTCCTTTTACAGGACACTGAAAACCAGTGCTTTAATTTCCCTGTAATTGTATATATTGTACCAATTGTATCTAGTACACATGGATAGATGTAGTACAACATATATACAATATGCATCCAGTACATTTTGGTACCTTAATGTTTTGAGGCTTTACACCCAGACTTCTCTGGAGCCCAAGTCCTCAGGTATTTCCCTGACTAACTTTGGTGTTTTGCTATCCACAGCTGATTACTCTTTTCCAAAATGCATTAAAGCAGCACCTCAGCCCCAGAATGTGTCATCTTTGTTGCCTGAGGAAAATTGGTGCCTCTCCAGAGCCTCCCCAGAGAAGACTGACAGAAGCACATCTGTGAGGTCCTCAACAATATTCTTTAATTACCTCTCACCTTTATTTGCTGGTAGCTTACTTGTCACAATACAATCTTTACTTTGCTCTTCTGAAGAGCTCCTTGTTTGTTTTCACACTTAGGACTCCAACTTTCCAAATCTGCTCTTACATCACTCAGAATTTGGCTTCACAGTCTGCCCAAAGTACTTTTGTTATTTAACCACAAGAAAGTTTTGGTTTGCCTTTTTTGGGGTTTTTTTGTGGTTTTTTTTTTTTTTTTTTTTTTTTTTTTTTTTTTTTTTTTTTTTTTTTTTTTTTTTTTTTTTGTTTTTTTTGTTTTTTTGTTTTTATGTGCCTAAATACATTTGAGGGCCAATTAGTGGCTAAACATTTGTGCTGATAAGTCTGCTTTACTCTCCCATCTTCCCTGATTTTTGTTCATCTTTCCCATTCTTTGTGGCTTTCTTTCTGATGTTTGCAGCTTATTTTTAGACTGGAATTCCTGGCTCACACCCAAAAATAAAAAGATTGACCTATTTTTGCCTGCCCCAATACTCTGACACTGGTTACTCCCCTCCTGTTTTCTGAAGATTCTCAGCATCCAATATACACTGTGTAGTTCAAACACTTCCACGCCTGCTGCCTTAGACATCCAAGTTTCACAGCCACAGATAAAAACCTTTAAAGGGGGATTAACACCTGATAACAAACTCTGAGGAACGGACCAGTCCCAGCCATTGAGCTCTCCCCCCTCCACAGTGATGAAATCTTTAAAATTATGCTAACATTTAAATAACACATTTGGAGTTACAAATGAGACAAAGATAACATTGTGCATGGCTTGATTGAGTGGATTTCTGAATAAACAATAAAGTGATGGGGTATATTATACAAAGATCAAAATCTCTAAGGTTTTCTCATTTATCTTCAAAAACCAGAAGCAAACACTAAGCTCATCCAAGTACAGTAAAAATTTCTCTGCTTCTGAAAACAAAGAGCTCATCAAGACTGATATGAATCTATATGATTTCCAAAGGATTAGGGAGCTCTTAAAAGATGTTCCAGGCATAATGGATATCCAATTCTATTCAATGTTCATCATAAACAAAGTAAATTAATGTCTCGAGGTACATATAGACAGAAGTACTGTTAGTCTCCTAAATGTTTTTACCATACAAGATTTACAGGAAGTGTTCATATTATACTGGGAAAGAGAGGTCCTGGTATTTAAGATATATTTCTAGGTTGAAGGACAGTCTAGAATCTGAAAATTTGTTTTGTTTTCAGGCCAACCAGAAACCAGTGGAATTGTTTTAATGCTTTAGTAATTTCCCCTGACATAATTTGATCCATAGGAAGTTTTGCAGAGTAAATTGCATGGGAAGAAGAGTAAATGATGGTGTTAATTAAGAGGGACAGGGACATGGATTATGCTGGCTGTTGTGTATATATCACTGTGCCATGTACATTAGCTCAAGCACCTACAGTTACCAATAGGTGGCAGAATATTAAAAATTAAAAAAAATTAAACTCACCTTTAAGTAGAAACTCAAATTTCAGCACTTTTTCCTCTGTCTATCACACATCTGCATGGAATTAGATGCAAAGAGAAAAATATTTGTGAAGGTGGCAGATTACTTGCCAGGATTTCCTGTACTTTTAAATGATGCCAGCAATTTCCCTGGAGCGTGTGAAAGCCCACAGTGCAAATTATTTGATCCTTGTCACTGTTAATATAATTAGCCATAAATACCCCTGAACTATTGGGTATATTGGGATAGCAAAGTATCATGGCTCTACAGTTTTCTACCTTCTCACCTCAACCAAGAGATCAAGAAAATTTTTTAGAAAAGGAGGAAACTGTAGTTAATGAAACCTAGGTCCATAAGTATTTATGGTTTATTTGTTAAAAAAAAAAATTATAATGACCGTGGTCTTCATTTCATTAGTAGTAGCTATTAAATCTGCAAAAAGAAGCAGAGCCTGATGTACTGATGAGAGAGGTCTAGGATATCTAGTTGCAGGTAAAATTGCTAATGCAACATTTTTAGCACTAAAATGCATTTATTAAAGTTCTTCTCACATCTCCTATCTGTTCCCATCACAGTCAAATGGACAAAAAAAGAGATTGGGCTAATAGGATTTAACCTTCAAATCATCAGGGACATTACCATCAACTGTAAAACTAAATGAAAATATTTATACCCACAAATGTAGGCTGCATTTCTTTTTTTTCCCAAAGAAGAAAAAGCCTGCTCTGAAATTTCCAGTACTTGGCATTTCTGAGCAAAAGTGGACCACGTGGCTGTGTCAGCTGCTGGAAATCACAGCACAGACCCATGAGGAGTGAAGGAATGGGAGTGCTCATTCAAAGAACTAAAGCCTAAATAAATGTCAGGTAGTTAGGACTAAATAACCCCTTGGGAGCTGAGGGGGTGATAGATGTGCATGCACCATCCAAAAGGCTTCAGTAAGCATGGGAAGAAGGGAGATGAGGAGCACTTGTCAGCTCCAAAAGTCTTCTTGTAAGCCCAAGCCTAGAGAGGTTTAATGATCTTGGAGTAGAGCATAGTCAGCCTCTGCCTAATTCGTCAGGTTTTGGCTTTTCTATCTCTCACATTCTGTGCTGCTTTAGTGTGCACTTCTGAGCTCCATGTTAGGGGATGGTGAGCTCTGTGCACAGAGCAGGGAGACAAAACAATTCCTGCTCCAGCTGGGCACCAAGGACAAATGATCCCAATCTCAGCCCCAAGAGCACAAACCCCGTGGGCTGGAGAGAGAAAAACAAGCAGGATGGGAGTGCAGGGGCTGAGCTGGAATTGGACACTGAACTGCAATGTGCACATGGAGCAGAGCTGATCCCAGGGAGAGACCCCGGGAGCGCTCGTGCATTTTGGGACCATTTGGGTTCATCTTGGCTGCAGCCCTGGCTGGGCTCTTGTGCTGCCCAAGGTGGATCCATGGAGGAGATCCTTTGAATGAATCCCTGCTTTATCTGTAGCTCTGTCCAGCCTCTCCTCTAGGGCAGCCTGCACAAGGCATCACTCCCAGCACCCAGGCAGGAACACTCAACCAGGGCCCACCCTTCTCCTTGCCACCAAAGCCAAGGGTGCCAAGGGCTGACCTGAGTCCAGAGCAAGATTTTGCGATTCATTCTCCTTTTATGAGGCTTGAGTACAAAGCTGAGCCAAAAATTGGTGGTGAACCTCTGTCAGTGTCCTATGCCCAGGTTTCCTTTTCCACATGAGTGTTTTAGGTGTGCGCACTGGGTGTGGAGCTGGGATGAGCAGCTGGAGGTGACCAGTGCCAACCCAGGGAACACACACTAAAACAGAGGGGTAGATGACACCCTGTCAGTCTCATTCTGACATTCTCATTTCTCAAATTTTTCTCTTAAGGTCAGCAGGTTAATAATGCAGTCATTCATTTCTGAATGAGTATGTCAGTAACTTACTCCAGGATCTGAAGTTTTCCCCATCTATAACTTTCCAAGCCATTAAGAGTTATTGGGCTACATTTAATTTCTTTGGATATGCTCAATTGTTTAATCTGATTTACCACATTGGGACATTAGACATTTATTCTTCATTATAGTCTGGCTAGAGCAGTCTGGGAGTTGCTCTGACTGGGGGGAAGCAGCAACCTGCTGCTCCAGGAATGGTGATATTCCCAGGCAGGCACTGGGAGAAAGTGCAGGTGGAAAACTGAGTTCTGAGGGGAATAAGAGATGAAGGATGCCACGAGTCAGACAATAATGGTTCTCCACATGCTTGCAATATTACATTTCAGGAGCAAAATCCTATCATTCTGGCAAGTTGTTTTAACTGATAAACCTTTCAAGGTAAGGCAATGGGCTGGGAGCCATGCAGGGCAGGTTTTTAGCCACATTAGCAGGCAGCTTGATCTCAGCACAGGATCATTTCATACAGCAAGGTTAAAGCTGCCACAGGTGACAAGAGGAGGCTGTAAATAGCTAAGAGGTGTGCTTGATAAAACAACAGCATACCTGGAGGAAGGACATTAACATCCTGCTAGGAGCTTTTCTTTCCAAGTGACTGCAGCTCTCCCCCCAGCTCCTGATGTTCTCATCTAATTTCCAAGTCATGCTTCTGAGGCCTCAGCACCCTTTTGCAAATGTCAGTGTCAGATTTTCAGTCTGCAGAGGAGAAAGGCACTAAATTTGAGGGTACTGCAATGTGTTTGGGTAGTACCACTGAAGCATGGACATTACCACAAAATATAATAATAACAACAACAACAATAAAATTAACAATCTTAGATAATTTAATTTATAATTATAATGTATTTTGTAGCTATAATAATAAATAAATAATAGTATTTATGATTATATTTAAAATAATATAAAAATAAAATAATAATGTTAACTTATAAAATCAATAACATTGACCTATGTTACCTGTAGCACCAAATATCAAAGTATACATGAAGCTTTAAATATCCAGGAGAGGTTTTACATCTTTTCAGAAAAACGTGTACAAATCCCAAGGCAAAAGAAAGTGTGAAGGCAAGAGCTCTCTCAAACCAGGATTTTTAAAATAGTACTCACCAGGCTCACCATTATTGTGTGGGTTTGGCATATGCAGCCTCTTGTGTCTAAAAAAAATTAAAATTCCAAGATTCTTCCCACCAAGTGAAATTCTTGTGCCAAGAGAAGTTTCTATCCTGTGTGTGGCTGTGACAAAGACACTCAGAGCATGTAGGTAGTTCCAGCAGCAAGGCAATCACAAAGTTTATCTCCACCTCTATTTAATCACAGCATTAGGAGCCAAGCCTGCTCAGAGGATAATTTTCCCCATATTAGTTAAAAGCAATAAACAGTAGCAAGCATTTAATTTTTTTACAAGGCACAGACAATCTCTGAGCCAGCCTCTGTTTCTGCAAGCTTACACAACAGTGTCCCAGCTAGATAATAAAAATAAACATTTTAGGGGTAAATTCCTGCAGGTGAATTCATTTCCCAATAAATCAAAGAATGTATACCCAGATGATATTTCACTTTATCACTGATCAGCACAAAGACATTTCCTGCAACACCTCCTTCCATTTTCTCTGCTCCAATTCCAAATTATGATTTTACCTACATTGCAGTGTGGGGCTGTTTCCTTGTCACCCTCCCCTCCATTTCACTTACCACTATGTATTTAAATTTAAGGGGAAAAAAAAGTCCAATGATCTAGAATAGAATTGGACTTTCCCCCTTAAATACAGACTCATTGGGTTGGACAAAGCAGCAGCTAGAGCCTTTTTGGTTTGGTTCTTGAGGTTTATAACTACACTTTTGATGATTTCTACCGTTTGCTCTGGACTTTGGCAGTTTGATTCAAAGAGCACAGCTGAGGAGAGGGGGCCTCTTTCCTGCTGCTCTGGAGCAATAGAAATAAAAATGTTTCCTCCAGTTATCAGCACCATGTTGGGGTTCTCCTTCACTGGTGGAGCAGAAATTGGGAGACAAGACTAAGACATTTCACCCTTTCCTTTTATGAGGTCATTATGTTTTCTCAAGGCAGTTTATTTCCCCTGCCTCTTCTAGGAAAGATGGATCTACAGCAGCAAGAGGCAAACCCAGCCCAAGGCCAAAGCTGCATTTTCAGGATAAAATCATTTTCATTATTCAAGCCAATTCTCTTTGTCAGTTAAATTAATAATATTCAAACCAACTAATTTATGCCTAGCTTTTGTGAGGTCCTTGAGCAACCAAGAAAATCAGTGATGTTCTATGTTGAACTGTGGATTTGATCTGCAAGTAGGCTAAAGAATAACTAAAAGGGAAGTCATCAAATACTATTTTTTCATGCCACATAAATCTCCTTTCCACAAAATCACAACCCTCTACACAAAGCTGTTTAGCAGGAATAATTTATTATTTATATTACGTTACCAGCTCATTAGCTCACTTTGACCACACCAAGTTTTACTGTGCATTGCCCTGCACAAATGTATATAAATGACATTTCCTGGAGCTGTGTGTGACATGGACCATCAGTCACAGGGCACTCATGGACGTGGGAGTACATCGAGCTGAAAGCACAGGGGCTGTGCCACTGTCTCAGCAGAGGTGGAACTTCACTCACATAAATTAAAGCACAAAAAATTACAATACTTACTTCCTTGAGGTGAGGCAGGAGTCTCAAAGCCCAGTGTGGGGCATTTTGTTTTCATTCTCAGGTGGAATCCAGTGAACCATGGATCAGACCAGACTTTCAGTTTTATACATTCCTTTTTTGATCAGAGCCTGGAATTATCCATGTAGTATAAATTTTCACTTAGAAACACAGGACTCTATTACACCACCTAAGAATGGAAAATACTTTCTGTGTTCATCTTCACACCACACGTATAAACAAAAATATACAAAATGTCGTTAGTAAATTGAAAAAACTGTTTTTGGTGATGAATATATTTATTTGGTGTTTGATGCTTGCTAATGAATATATTCATGTTGCCCCTTAGGGATAGCTTAGAAATTCTGGACATTTGTTGCTTGCCTGTAATAAGTGTGTCACACATTGAATACTGTGCAACAATCCAATAAACCTCTTAGGCTAATAATACACAAAACAAATAAATAATTTTCTGTCCTTAGAATAGAATAAAATATATTGCTATATAAAAATAAATATTTTTATGTTTTCTGTTATTTTTTAAATAACAGAATTTTTTTTCTGTTTTGGTTGTTTTTATTTTTATTATTGAGAATATAATTTATATCTTTTTGCTAATTGCATTCCAACCCTGTGCCTTTGTTCCAGCATCCTGCATTTGAATAAAAGAAGATTAAGGTAGGAATTTCAGTGCAGCAGGCTTACCTGCAACCACTGAAGATGTGCTGTGTAGTTCACCCGTATTAAAATGATTAATGCACGTGACAGAATAATTCAGGCTTTACAAAAAAAGATCCCAAACCCACAACTTAAAATCCTGTTTAAGCTTTCTGTTGTGGTGCAATGGTACGAAAAGCTGAGACGTGTTTTTGGTTAGTTTGCTTTGTGCTGCTGTTGGCTCAAACACAGCAGCGTGCTCCTAGAAAAGGAGACCTGTGGCAGGAAGGAGTTTGCACATCACCCTGAGTCACAAACCCCAAAATCCCACGTGGCAGCCACGTGGCTGGGTGACCTCTATCACATCCAGGGCTGAGATGAAAAATCCTGGCAGGAGGAATAGTGCCAGGGTCCCCTGGCAAGACAAAACTTCCAAAGAAAACAAAAGTTCCATCTGAAATCCACATGCAATTGTCATAGCATGGGGGGAAGTCTCATGCTATGAATATTTCAGTACCAAAGTGAGAAAGCATCTTCCCCTCAAGCAGATTTTGTTAGTTAGCACTTTTCATCTCTAGCATTTGCAGCAAAATCCCAGGCTGAATTACATGCTCCCTGAAATATGTTGAAGGAATTCCCCTCTGCTCACCACAAAGTTATTTTCCATGGTAGAGCATGGAAAGAAGGATAGAGAAAGAAAAATCAAAGACAATTAGAAGGGGGAAAATGAATAAAATATCACTAAGGAAATTCCTGCTGTGGTGCATCAGGGAAATCAAGGAGGAAATCAGTACCTCAAAGAGCTCCTTTTCAGCCTAGATTCTTCCTTATGAAGAAAATATATAGCCAGTAACCCATGGATTGGAAGTAAATTGCTGAATATAGCATGCAAATATAAAAATAATACTTATTTCACCATTGATACCTGAAGAATTCAAGACACTCTCTTACATTTTTTCTCTCTCTTCCACTTTCACACATGCAATATGCAATATTAAAGATGCCAATGACCATTGTCAAAAGAAGGAATGAAAACATTTGGCCAGTTGTACATTCTCCTTTCTTACACAAAATTGTATGGGCACTGTCAGTGCACAGATGTCCCAAAACTTTTTACATACTGCATTGTGCAGAATTTTAAAGGGAATTTTTTAAATGGACCAAGCTTAGATATGCTCCAATCACTAAAGGGTACAACAGTTTTTCCACTTAGACATCAAAGCTAGGAATAACTCATATCAATTTTTTTTCCCCCTTTAGACAGAGGCTTCTTCAGTAATCATAAGCCAATAGTTTTTGTTTTTTAAGTTTCATTTGGCTTCTTATATGTAGGCTTAAGAAAATGTTTGTATAAGTTTGAAATGCAAAGTTACTGTATGAGATGTGGAGGGAACAATCCTAATTAAATTACAGGGTTTTTTATCTAGAAGACATGTGCTCTGAGATAAAGGTTACACTGCATAAATAATGTAATCATCTACTGTTTTGTAATTATCTGCTTATTTTTTAATCTACAGTGCAGTGCTTATCATTTAGGGTTGTTTTATTTTTTTACTTATAAACCTTTCCAAGCCTTAAAAAAACCCATTAACAATGGGGTCAAACTGAAAAAAATGAAATTGAAACAATAAAAATGAAGGGTGGCTATTACCACTAAAGAGATTTCAAGGAAAAAAAAAAACATTCAGGAGGTGTAGCTTCCTCTGGAAATGTAGATTTCTTTATGCAACACACATGGGAGAAAAGGGAACCAACAGTGCTTCCTTCTCTGATTTGCAAGTCATGATAAGGCCATGGGGAGCAGCCAGTTTTTGGAACATCCCTGGCATAATTACATTAACCTCATCTGGTGAAATTTGAATGTAAATTACTTCTTCACTCAATAAGAGGATTTAATTGAAGTTGTTCTCAGTCATTGTGGCAGATTTCTTAGGGAAGGTTTGATATGATACACATTTTAAATGGTTCTTGGGTTTAAAAAAAAAAGCCTGCTGAAAAGGAATTTTACATCTCAGTGATTTTTAAGAATGAACTTCAAAGAAAGCAGGAAATATAAGTATTCCTGTCCTCACTGCAGCTATAAATGGTTGGGCTCTTGAGTCACAGTAAATGAGAGCAGGCACTGGGATTTATGAATTAGAGTCTCAGTAGCCAATTAGCTGCAGAAATAACATCCTTCCCCTCAGGATGGAGTCATCTCCTCCCAGTTACAGCAGCTCAAATGTCAAATACCTAGTAAATGTTGTGAATGAGGAAACCTCAACACCTCCTTGCCTCGTTTCAAACAAAACCAGTTCGGTTCTTGGTTTTGTGGGGTTTTTTAAAAGTAATTATGTTTTTGATCACCCAGCCCAATTTTCTGCCTCCTCTGAGACTCTCAGAGGTGGAAACAGGGGAGGGGGCAAAAGTACTTTTCCAAAGGGGTAAAAAACACTGTAATGATTGGCTACTAATTTTCTTCTCCCACCTCTGAATTTTTAGATGCCTTTTTATAACACTTTATTACTGAATGCATTTAGTGGTATTTCTTTCCCCTTAATAAGCCTCGAGGTGATGACAGACAAGAGAGAAAACTATAACAGAATTTTCTCTAGTTCAACACTTTTAGCCTCACAGAAAATATAACATCTTGTATATTAATTTATTTTTATACCTTTTAACTTTTACTTATTTCTGAGCTGAACAAAACTGTTAATAACTTTTCCCACGGATTATTTTCATTAAAGGAACATTCTTTTTGCTAGAAGTTACTTAAATATTCTTTATATAGAATTTTCCACCCTTATTTTGTGAAATATTTAAAAAAAAAAAAAAGGAAGACAAGTAAGAAATGTAAGAATTTAATTTCTTATTAAACTGAATACTTAACAGTTGGTCACAAAAACCTCTTGGCATCTCGGGGAAGGCTTGTGTGTCAGTTTTTTGTTCCATATCTCCACCCCCTTCCTCTCCAGTTTGGATCAGCTGGTCTAATAAAACATATGAATACACCCTATGATCCTTATGTCTCTTATACCTTTGGATTATCAAAGCCAAATCATTACCACTCTTTTAAAAAATAAAATATTTTAAAATGCTTTAACAATACCAAAATGCTTCTTTATTGTAAAAAGAAGAATTCTGAGTGGGATAAAAAAGTGCTCCAGTGAAAAGATTGGTGATGTTATCACTGAAATCTCACTGAAGGGGGGAAAAACCCAAACTATATTTGATTTCAAAACCTCCAAAGTAAAAACAGCTTGCTGAAAAAACAACACAAAGATAATAAGCTATAACTGGAATCTGACACTAGACGACTTTCAGCTAGAAATAAGATGCAAATGTTTAACAGTAAGAGTAATTAACCATTGGAATAAGTACATTAAAAGGAAGACAGGATGTTTCCTAAGAGGTATCACTTACTTTAGCCATATTTATGGAACTGGAAGCAGGAATTAATTCAGGGAAGTGCATCCATTAGGTGCCATGGGTGAGTCAGCAGCCTCTCAGAACAGGCAGCATCAATCTTCCCATGAAAATACCATGTAGCACTTTGTCTGCTCCAGGAAGGTCCTTGGCCACAGGCATCCATATCTGCCTTGCTCCGTGCTGGAAAATGTGAAACTGAGCTGATAACCCCCAAAGAAACCCAGATGGGGCTCTGAACCACACCATCTCCACCACGGCTTCTCCTAGCTAGGAGCACTAATGGGAAACATTTTGTTAGGGTTGTGAGCACCAGGTGATGGCTGTATTGACCAAGCTCTCTGATTTAAGGGGAGCTGGCTGCCCCAGAATGAGGCACTAGCAATGCCATAGCAAAAACCCCAAACCAAAGTAGAAAAACAAATTCAAAAAGGAGAAATGGAGGAAAAATCCATCCTCCCCTCACCCTGTTACACTGTCACAGGCACAGGCCAAAAGCATGCGCCAGTACTACTCAATATAATATTTTTGGGAGCCATGAATGCTGGTTTTATTTTCCCTTTGTGCATCAGAGCTGATCCAGGTCACGAGTGCAGCAGCAAGGAGTTTTCTAGGTGCTCAGCTGTGGGATGAGCCATGATTTCCCTTCTGAGCTCTCTGCCAGTGCATTCAGCCTGTCAGATGTCTGAGGCCAACCCAAAACCTCCTTGTTGCTGCACAGTGACAGCTAACAGGCATTCAGAAACAAAGGTGTGGTGGCACAGATGCAGCAGTGAGACACGAGGTTTGCAGTGTATATTTCTGGGGAGTAACACACCCCTGTTCTTCATCCTCCCTGTCGCCCCTGGGGGTTTCCTGTCACATTTTGCATTGTCTCCTTTACTGCAAAGAAGTCACAAACATCCCCAAAGTGCAGTCACACAGCAAATGATATCACAAATTGATATGCTAATCTCAGAGTAACCAGATCCCTTTAAAATAATGGTTCTCTTCAGAGTGAGCCCTTCCTGTCTCATCCCTGGTTCCATGGATGAGCTCAAATAAGCGATTTTTTTTTTTTTTTTAAGCTGGGATGAAAAAGTTTTGTTAAAATGGAATTTAAATAAACTACCAATTAAAAAAATCTTGCAAAGCATGTGAGTAATTTAATTTACTCACATGCCTTGCAAGATTATTTACTTAACCCCCCCCCCTGTAAACTTCTACATATCTGGGCAGAAACAAAGGATGAATCAAATACCACTCAAAAGAAATAATATAAAACTGACTGTGCCCCTTTTCCAGACATTTTTATCCAAAACCTGTGGCTCCCAGCAAAATGAGACTTCAGTGTGCTGACTAAAACACGAGAGCTGCCCTTTCATTCACCATC
Organism: Pyrgilauda ruficollis; assembly: GCF_017590135.1. Taxonomy (NCBI): domain Eukaryota; kingdom Metazoa; phylum Chordata; class Aves; order Passeriformes; family Passeridae; genus Pyrgilauda; species Pyrgilauda ruficollis. The sequence continues at coordinate 1,017,495 of NW_024510099.1, read as the reverse complement.
AGTGGAAATCATCTTGCAGGACATGGCACTGCCTCTGCTGGCCACTGCCACGGGAGTCTGTAAAGCCAGGCTCTCTTTTCTGCAAGTGAGAACCTGTGAAACACCCATCCAATTACTATTATTTTTGGGTTTTGACAATGCATTTAGATACAAAAAGTCTGAAGCAGCACCTTCAAATTCCTCCTGTTTGCTGCAGAGGTATTATTTTATACTTAGCTACTTCAGCAATATTGTTAATTTAGAAATAAAATTACTTTAAGACTTTAGCAGCACTATTGACGCTTCCTTTTTTTTTTTTCTTCTTGCAATCAGATAACTGAATTCCAACTACAGCAATATGTGCAACTAAACAAGATTATGTTTGTAATTTCTGAAATTATTGATAAGTCTGAACTCCCTTTAGTATGTTACTTACAACTTTTATTCACATAATTTCAGGACCAGTAATGGAGGAAAACCATAAACAGGGACAAATATATTTTTATTCTCCTTTTTTGTTTTTTAAACAAGACTTGATCATGATAGTCACTTAATTTTAACATCATCCTCTGACATGAGATCATTGTGCTGAACATTACAGAGAAGTGCCTTGTGAAGGAGCAATTACCCTGACTAAATGGATTTCTAAGCAGATTTAATGAGAAAGATATCAACAAGCAACAAAATGTACATTAGTGAAATCAAGCTAAATCAAATAAGGATTTGAAGATGCTGCTAAATGATCCTCAAATAATGCAGTACTCTAACTTCTTAATTAAACAATGGTTTTCATGTTCAAGAGACTGTGTTTCATTGGGGTACAGCCATAGGGTGTTCAGAACTGGCTGACGGAGCTCCTCTGTGTCTGCCTTCTCCAGCTGGAATAAATAATCAAAGGAGAGGCCACTGAGAGCACAAGAATTTGAGTTGTGGCCCATGTGCGATCACCCTGAGCATAAATCAGAGAATTGGGGACTGTCTCACAGCCCCCCTTGCAGGGAGTGTCCAACCTGGCCTTGGACATTGAGGGATGGGGCAGCCACAGCTCCCCTGGCAGCCTGTGCCAGTGCCCCACCTCCTCACAGTAAAGAATTTCCTCCCAATACCTGCTCAAAAGCTACCCTCTGTCATTTAAAGCACATTCCCTCTTGATTCCTTGAGAGGAAACCGTTCCTCTCCAGGTTTTTTGGAGGCCCCCTTTGGGTACTGAGAGACCACAATGAGGTCACCTCCGTGCCTCCCCTTTTCCAGCTGCTGCCCGGTTCTCTCTCCTGATGAAATGAAACACTCAACATTATCAACTTTAATGTGCAAGTTCCAAAGCCTTGGAGCTTGATGGAATATATTGTAATGTTTAGCAAGTACTTGTAGCAGTGCCATACTGCTGCTGAAGAAAGGCCTGCAAAGTTTCTTTCAGCTGTTCTAGGAGCAATGTTATCACTGCACAAGCCATTGCACTTGTTTCCCTTGAAATTTGTCTTTTTATTGATGGGGAAAGCTTTGTTTTTGACACCACCACATTTTTCAGTATATATATTAACATGATGTTTTTTACCTTAAAGAGACAAAGGAAAAGAGCTCCTTGGTAGGAGCTTCTATATCCAGTTCATGAATTTTCATCAGACTAGCCCAAGGTGGACAATCCAGTTGTTCTGCTCACAGATTGAACACCAGATCCTGGTTTCCTCCACCATTTGAGAAGCCCCACTGCCCAAAGTGAGACAAACTTGGGCTCTACACATAGCAGCTTAGGTTGATGAGGGCATTTTGATTTTGCAGGTTATTGGCTGAAATCTTGAGAGGATAAAATACTGATATTAAAGCCAATTTAACGAGTTTTGTATCTGCCTGCTTCTTTCAAGCTTGCCATTCTCCAAAAGAGAAAGAGAGAGATGTAGCCTGAATTTTAGTGCAGAGGAGGGCTGGGTGGCCAGCCTGGGAAAGCTGAGCCTCCCGAAACAAAATGTCCAGGTGACAAATCAGGAATTGGGAATTTAAGCTCCAAGACCAAGTAATGAGTAACACTGATTTATCTGATCTTGTTTTGACTCACCAGCTACTGTAAGAGAGGGAGGCTGCTGGCTCCACAGCCACCTCTGTCATGAGAGCTTTAGTTGGAGAGGTTCTTGAAAGACTGCAGGACTTCACTGAGGTTGCAAGAAGTTGGCAGACCACGTCATACCTGTGTGACCTCGGTCCAGATTTAGCAGAGGAGAAAATGTCAAGAGCCCCTCCACAGTAACTGACCTCACTGCAAGTTTAAAACTTGATTTGTTATTTGAACTGAAGGAATGAAATTCTCAAACTGAAGTAGCACAAGAGATTTATGCAGCTGACTTGAATCAGGGCTAGGCTTTTGCACATGCTGTTAATTTACACAAAACAGCTGTTCTATAGTCACAATCAGGATGCATTTATAAAATGAGACTTTGGAATACATTGCAAAACCTCAGAAGCAAACACTCAAAACACCAATTATTCAATCACTGTGAAACTGTGCTCATTTCCAAGAGAGAACATTTTGTTTGACGTGCCAGCTCAAGGCTTCTGTGTGCTTGACTGTGTTGATCCTTGAGAAATTACATACATTAGAGGTTTGAATAACATACAACAGATTAGCTAGGAATTGGAAAGCATTGTTTGGAAATGAATTTCAGACTACAAAAGGCTGAGTGGCGTTGGCAGGCATCCTTGAATCTGACAGCTGATGCACAGAGGGCAGGAACAATACACTTTCTTTTCTGGGGGGAAATTCTCTCAGGGAGTTCTCGAAGAAATTGTTACATAGAGTACAATAGTGACAAAGTTGTAACTACATCTTGTTATCAGTGTGAAAGCCAGGAGAGAATTAATTAGAGTCTGTGCTCTGTGTTGTTGATGTCACAGTGGCTCATGGAGTCTCACATCCACAGTGCATATGGCACTGCACAGACACAACATGGTGTGGGGCTGGGAAGGAAGGAAAGAATTTGCTCACAACCTCCTCAGCATCCTGCAAGATTTGACTCAAGATTTTTACCTGAAGTTGCATCCTTAAAACACTGTGATGCTCTTTGCATATCTGAGCAGTAATACCAAAAGTTGACTCTAAAATATTTGCATTTGTCCATTCAAAATAAATGTTGAATATTGAAACCACATTTTTGCCACTGTCATGTGAGCTTAAAGGGGTTCGATGAGAGGAAAGACAGGATGATGGAGGAATGGGATAGATTTTTGTTTACTACATTCCAAAATTATTGCAAACATCTTCCTCTGCAGACCTTATTCCATCACTTAACTCTCCTGTATTAGCAACCGATCCCCTGAGACAGGATGACTTCTGTAACAAATTTTAAAAGATTGAAATCTACAGAACCATTTAATGTCCCAAATTCCATGAAAGACCACTGACCTCCTGAAAGATATTTCCCTGCCTTATTGATTTTCTCAGGTTTTGGTGGAGTCATAGAATGAATATGAGTTTAAACTCTATTTTAAATTTAGCAAATTGTTGAGTCTACAAAGGCAGTAAATTTTCTAAATTTTAACTGCTTAAACTCCATACCATAAACTCCTTTCTTCTTATTCAGGGCACCTCCCCAGATTAACCCCTGCATTGCTTGCCATCACTCCATTCAATTTCTCTTGTCAAGTGTTACCTCCTAATCAAATGGCACTCTCATGGATGGGCAGTAAATCACCTTCCCACCTCTTTCCACTGCAAAATATAGTCAAGCACTGTCCCAGCACACGTTACAGTTGAGACAGCCGTAGCACCTAGAGTGTCACCATACAATATCAGAAGGCTTCAACCCATAAAAATAACACCACACCTCTTCAGAAGGCTTCAAGTCCATAAGTAAGATTATGTCATTTCGGGAGGCTGCAAGCATCTGCTCCTCTTGTCCTTCAGCCCCCCTTTTGTGCCCTGCTGTTGATGCAGTGCAGCTGTGTGCCCTCTGCTCCCTGTGGGATTGGGCAGCACCCCTGGGCACTCCATGGCTCCTCACCTTCAATAGCATTCACCTGTGCTGCACAGCTGGAGCCAATTAGGGATCAATTAAGGATCAGCCCCACTCCCAGTCACCACCAACTGTGTGCCTACAAACCACTATGTAAGAATTCTTAAACTTCTTATTAGTCATAAGAAAAGGTTTCAATAAATTCGAGGAGAAAGAATTCATTGCCCTGTGTTTAACCCATACACAGAGTAAGTTCACTAACAATGCCAAGGGGTGATAAGGAATAAAAAAAAACTGAAAAGGAAAAGTTGTTGACTTGTACATCTTAGTCCTATGTAAGTATTGTTGTACTTGCTAAACCTAAGATGACAATTCTCACAAGTTGAATTTTATTTTGTCAGCCCTTACCGTATTAAGATTTCATCCTTTCAGCCCATTTGTGACCCACTTCTGCCTTTCTCTAGACCTTTTCTCTGGCCATGGGCAGCACCAGTGAGGAGATGAATGAAACAGCCCAATTTTCAGAGCAATCACTGGGTGTAAGAGATCCCACCCACGAGTTCCAGCTTGTGGTACCAGCCTACAGTCTCCTGACACAGACACTCGCCCTCCAGTCCTTCTGCTGAAGCTTTCTATTAGATAATGAAGATCTGGGAAACAAAAGGTGCAGGAACAGCGTGGAGCAAACCGCCACAACTCCAGCCACATCACAGGGTACTGCTCTAGGGCAGCCTGCACAAGGCATGGAGGGAGCAGTTCCTGGCTTTCTTTCCAAAACCCAAGTATTTAGAAAGTGTCTATGATGAGGGACCCTCAAGTAGACCCCCCCTGTGCCCAGCCAGGGCTGAACTCCACCTGTCCTTTTCTCAAAGCTCACATTTTCAAGGACACCAAAATAGATCTGATATTGGCATTTTTCATAATGCAAATCATCAGCAGTGGTATTTCTTTTTCAGTATTCAGTCACTACCATTCCTTTTGGAAGTGGTGACTAAGAGGCCATAGACATCAATGTGAATTAACTTGAAATTAAAGCAGCTCTCAAGTGGGGCTCTGGAAGTGTTCCTTACAGATACAGCAGTATTGAGGCATTAAGGCAAGTCATCCTTGTTTTAAAGCAATGTGAAATCCCATTCACTCTACTTGTTACATCACCTCGTGTTCTTTCAACATGGAACTTAACGGAACAATAAAAAAAAAACAAACAAAAAAAAAAGACAAGAAAAAGAAAGGAAATGTTTTAATACTAATTTCTCTGGTTTTCAGAATTCATCTCAGAGATATTTTTCACAAAACGAGATATTCATTCACTGCATCAAGATGACTTTTACAATCAGACAGCAAACTGGAGACAAGATCCTTTTCTCCCAGTGACACCATTCCAGCAGCCTGGCCTATAGGAATTACATCCCCAAATTGTCTGCCTGCTCTCATGTTACACTGCCATGTTTTGCAGTGACACTGGGATGGATTTTCTTACCTTTTTGGGTGAAGTATCACTTGCTTAAGTAGTTCTAGAATTGAAACAGAGCTACTTCAGAGAAATTTACATTCATATAGTATATCACAACCAAATAATAAGACTTTATGATACTATAATATTTTAAATTATGTAACAAATAGCTATATTGTCAGAAGCACGGCATGTACAGCTGGGGTTAAATTCTCAAAAGAGCTCAATTGTCCCTTTGGGTGCACAGATGACTGATTTTTTTTACTCTCCCTCCTTTTTCAGACAGGTTTTAAAACCCTGGTCTTTGGCGTTTTTGGAATATATTTGGCATATTGAATACTTAAGAGCATAATACCCAGTAAGAAATACATTTGGACCTGACAGTTGTGAAAAAAGTTGAACTTGGGGCAGCAGCAGATTCATGTTTAGCTATTTGTTTTTAAGTAGGAAATAATACAAATTCTAAGACAAGCTGAAGGTGTGAAAATGGGGCAGGACATAGGGTAGGACAGAATGAGTTATGAAACATCCCTTTTTTTTTGCCTAGATAAAATGACATTTCAAAGTCAGTTATGTGCATAAATCACATCATTTTTTCATATGAATTAAGCAAAGAATCTTAGTGAAAGTAGTCATGAAAATTTCTCTGTAATAACCATAGAAAGATACAGCCTGCCAATTTACATTAAAGGGCCAAAATCTTTTGCATATCTGATAAATCAGCTTTGTTGTTAAATCCAGCTGTGAGGGGGTTCCTTTTTCCCCTTGATATTTTGAATTACTATAAATTACACTTCAGTGGAACTCCTTCAACTGCTTTTGGTATTGGCAAATGGCCATTTGAAATCAGAGGAGCTGGAAGGAGATTGGCGTCCCTTCACAGTCCAGTCTTCTAGCAATATAAACACTCAGAATTCAGAATAAAATATGAAATGACAGTGTCCTCCATAGGATAAGTTTCAAGGAATTTTAAAACATAATTTAAAAATATTTCATATGGATATCCAAACCAAAAGATTGAACATACACATTTGTCCAGTGTAGGTGATATTAAACTTAATACTTTTTAAAATCATGCTTGTCATAATGGAATTAATAAACAGGATTACCTTAAAGCCTGTATCATTTTTTAAAACTTGTTTTTTAAACACTTATTCTAGGACATAATTATGAAAAATAAGTATGGGTTTTTTCTCAACAAAAAAGGAAGCACAGTGAGTCAGAAGATCTGGCTCTGGCCCCAGATACATCCTGTGATTAATTGCTCTGAATGCATTCTCTGTGTATCAAGTTTCTTTTTCTCTAAAATGGGAATAGTTACCTAACTCTGAATAGTTCAGGTTTTGGACAGCAGCTCAAGTTGTTGGTGAGCAGAAGCTGAGGGAATACCTTTGCACATTCCCTGAGCATTGTTTGTGATGCACAGTGATGAACCTAAAATAATGCATGTTTTAAATGGTGTGAAATGATTGCTGTTAAAATAGTTCTCATTCAGATTTACTCCTCAGGGCACTTCAGTGTACATTAGGAGAGAAGAAGTTTTCAGTTCCCTGTAGACAGAAACATGAATTTCCTGAGCATGCCTTGCAAACACATCTCTTACATTGAGGTCATGGTTCAGGGCACACTTTTCTGAGAGATTTCCTCTAACAGCTTTTCATCTGCCCAAGCCATCCCCACCCAGCAGCACCCTTGCACCTCCTCCTGCCACACACAGCCCAGGGAGCAGAGCAGGGGCTGCACCCCACCTCCAGCCAGGGGGGACTGCCCTGAGCACAGATGTTTCGTCTGCTGGTTCCACTTCACACAGCTTCCTGACCCACTGGGAACTTCACCTCTTGTGCCCACACATTTTGGGAGGTGGCATGGACCAGGAGCAGGCGCTGCTGGAATACACAGCACTACCACCAAACCCACAGCCCTAGCTCTGGGAAACCCATTCCATTTCTGAAACACATTCCACTTGGGAAACACATTCCACTCGGGAAACACATTCCACTGGCACCTGTGAAGCAAGGCAGATATAACCCCCCAAGTAAAACCTTACCCAGGGGCTGTGTGGCCTGGGGCAGGGGGCGTGCAAGGAGAAGTAACTGAAAGGGGCTCATGGAAAAGAGGGAGAAGGATTTTCTCACAGGCAGACAGTGGCAGGGGAAGTGGGAGCAGTTTCAAACCAAAAGAGGAGAGGTTTAGATAAGAAGTAGGAAGAAGTTCTTGGCTCAGAGGGTGGTGAGGCACAGGGTGCCCAGAGGAGGCGTGGAGGGCCCATCCCTGGGAGTGTCCAAGGCCAGGCTGGATGGGGTTTGAGCAAACTGCACCAGTGAAAGGTGCCGCTGCCCATGGCAGGGGGCTGGAACTGGATGGGTTTTGAGGTCCTTTCCAGCCTGTTCTATGGTTCTATGAAGAAGAGGGACCCCATGGAAGAGCAAAAGGGCAATCACAGCCTCCTGCACCTGCAGGATCTGGTGTCCTGCCAGCTCTGTGGGAGCTGTGCATGCAGCAGGCACTTTTCACACATTAATATTGCAGCCATGGGATTGGGATCACAGGCACAGGAATTTATACATTTTACCACACCCTAAATGCTGTGGCATAAGCTGATGGCTTCTGGGGTAATATATTTCTTCTCATGTCCAGTGTTGGTTGATTGGCAGCAAAGAATGTAAGATCTGGTATTAGCTATTATTTGAAGACAAGACTTTTTTTGGGTGGATGTTGAATTAAGTTTCAAGTGGGAATTAGAGCTTTTTGTAACTAAGAGAGGATTTGATTTAAAGTACAGGATGTGTATAAAGGTCATAAGAGAAAAATGAGGCAACTGTAGATTATGTATTATTTATGGATATAGAGAGGAATAAATATTCATAATTCAAGGAAAACAGATAACATGGGGCTAAGTTATTGAGTGTTGTCTACTAAGAAAAAGAAGAAGTCCTTTTAAATGAAGAGAGATGATTCCTTCCCGTATGTGTAAAGACAGTCAGAAAAGTGTGATTTGTTTGACTGTGACTCATCCTTCCAACATTTGACGGATATGAATCAGATGACCTTCCCCTGGGAGCATATGCTGAAAACAAACCCAAGTTTCTGATTGTTTAGAACTCTTCAAAGATAGTTCTTGCAGTCAACAGGATCATCTTCATTTAGTGCTCATTTTTGTGGCTTTTTCCTTCTCCCATCAGGCACAAAGAGCTTTATTCCCTGATGATTTCTCCAGCCCAGGGTGAACAAGGTGCTCAAACAGGTTATGTGCTGGGCCAGAGGATGGGAGAATGGAAGGGGAAGGACTCCAGCTGGACGTGCTGATGGTTGGTTTGACACCACTGTGCCACAGGAGAAACATCTGGGGGCACCAAGTCTGAGTGAGAGCACTTGAGCAAACCAGTACATTGCCCTGTGAAAAGGTCTGGTCTTCAATTCACCAACAAGTCACGTACTGAGAAGGTCTCCCTGGAAACCTATTTTAATTTTTATAAAACGTTCTCCATCCACCCAATGGACAATGACAGTTGGTTTGTAACCATTTCAGTTCCTCTGAGGCATTTATTTGACCTTGGGAAGAGGTCAAAGGGTCAAAGCAAGGAAGCTGCCAGTAATGAAAAAATATTCCTTTTCTTCCCACAGTTACTGGTTTTTCTATTGCACTTTCTTAAAGTCAGCCTACCACAGCTGATAAATCTGATTAAAAAGCAGCCACAGAAAATTTTCTGCTCGGGCTGGGATCTCCCGCAGCAATGAAGAACACAGCTGTGGCACTAGAGAAGTCCTTGAGAAGAACAGCTTACATTCAACAGCTACAGACACTCCTGAGCTCTTCCACAGGGTTACTCACAGCCTGGATATAGATACCTTGCACTGGAGGAACTAAATCCCAGCTGTCCTGTGAGCTGCAGAAGGCTTTCCAGCTCCATCGGTGACATTTTATATTCTCTTGGTCATAAAACACAAAGAGCTCTTCTGCCTCAGTTCTCTTAATTCAAAAATGAAGATGTCCAGAGACTGAAGCAGAGCCTGAACAGATTTCATTACTGTGGATGAGTCCAAAACAGCAAAGTACTGACATTTTTCTCAGAAGGTTGAGGGGAGATTTGAAAGCAGTAGTCCTGAACCAGACCTAAGAGAAGTTTGGAGGGCTGATGGAAGGGGAGCTCCCAATGAAATGTGGCCAGGGAAATGGAGAAAGCCTGTGTGCACTCGCCTCTGCCAAGGCACACTTGCAGGACAGGGGCTCCACACAGCTTTTGGGAGTGCTGCAGCTCCCATGGAGGTCTGCTCAGCCTGTGCTTGCTGAGGGGGATGCTGCCCCAACTAATCTTGGCTACGTTTGGCAAAATCACAGGTGCCAAATAACAGCCTCTCTTGTCTGAGTGTCCTTCTGAAAGGAGAAATACAACAGGGGAGAAGAATTAAGGTGTATACAGCCCTGTCTGGAATGGGATGCAAAGAAGAGAGCACTATTTTCCCTAATTTCACAGGGAAAATAGACCTAACAGTGAATATACCTAACACAGGAAAATATACCTAACAATGAGATGTTCTATATCACCAGCTCTGAAAGACACAGGATCTCTCTTCATTGAGATACTTTAAATGGAATGGAACAAAATACCAACAAACATGCTCTGGGAAATAGATTTCTTCAAGCAGGAAGATGTACAAATGTAAGAATTCTTCATTAAGTTTGATGAAAAAAAAATAAGAGAGTTTCACAAGATTTAAAAACAAAGGGCAAAAATGATTGTTAATGAATTATTCTAACAAAATTTAGGGATTTTCTGCAGCTTTTCAGAAGTGAGAAAACACATCGTTAGTTAATCATCTTTGACTATTCATTCTAATACAACTCCCAGAGCATCACTCTGTTAGCCCTCTCTCCCTTCCTTTCTGACAGCAGTGCCTCAGCATGTTGCTAGAAGGTGATGAGATCTTGCAGGAAGCCCAGAAACAGAGTACCATAAGATATGGGGAAACATATAAATAATTTACAGCCAAAATAATGCTGAAGAGATTTCTGAAATTAAGATTCAGGAAATTCAAAGGCAACAATTCAAAACATAAAGATGAAATATTAAATGACTGTTTTCCTCTGCCTTTCAGATCCTTTTGTCCTTTCTACATTGCCTTTTTTCCCCTCCCACTGTAATAGTAGCTTGCTACTAGGGTGAGAGAATCAAGTTAATTTCTGCTTCATCAATTAGAAACTGATTAACCTCTCATTTTAGTGATTGTAAAAGTTGGCATCTCTACTGCCAAGCAGTGCTGGTCAAGAGCAACAGCTTTATTTCTGACCTACCAGATGAGGCTCAGCTCACAGGTAGCCTCTGCTGATGTCAGGTTGAAATGCTAAATTAGTTTCCATTACTTCAAGACATCAATCACCATTGTTTACATGTGGGAACCATCTGAACAGCTAAATCCAGCTCTCCTCCACAGGCTTCACTTTAGTCATTTTGTGTCAAACTGGTCCATGACAGGTATCCCTGCCCAAGGCAGGAGGCTGGAACTGGATGATCTTTAAGGTCTCTTTCAACCCAGTCCTTTCAATGATTCTACAGTTCTTACTTTATTTTGAATCACAGGAGCACAAATAATTAAATATGAGTGTGACTGATGAAAACCGAAGCAAGTCCAAGGTGAAAGAGAGGAAACCTGCATTGTTCCTATCCAGTCCCTTGGAAAGTGACAAAATCTCTGCACCACTGCTGCCACTTCCTGTGCTAAATGACCCAAGTGAAACAGTTCCTGAAGGGTCTTTCTCAAGGCACTGCTTTGCTGGAGAGCAGAAGGCTGCGTTCACAAGCCTTGTGGCAGACAGCAGAGTTAAAGAGAGCGGCAGGACAGCCCCTGCAGCTCCTGGCACTCTGCAGAGCAGGGTCAAACACCACAAGCGCAGTGATTTTGGTCAACAGTGCAGCTCAGAGGATTTACCGATGGACTGCAATTTCAGCCCCTGCCATGAGAGGTTAGGGAGCACTCTGAATCCAGTGCCAGATGGAAATGGTACTGGATTAAGATGATATTGAATTTTTTTGAAGGAGGCTAGAGCAAGAGGTGTGAAGTACATAAAAAACTGGTGTTTAATAAAGTAAAACCATAACCTTCAGTGGCATGCAATCACAAGCAGCTTCCAGAGGTCAAGAAGTGAGTTTACATAACCCAAGCCATGTCTGCACTGCCCAGCAAAGGTGAACTCCTAACTGGAGTCAGTTGAGTAAATATCCTGGCAAAGGCAAGGCGGTCTAAAATTTCCCTGTGAATCACTGAGCAGAAGCCAAGTTTCTTATGATGTGAGCTTTTGACTCAACCTGGTAAATCACACAAAAATTACACCATGCTTCATTGTCCATACCTTGCCTACCTGATGTTTAAACCCATAACTTCTCACAAAGTGAAGCTAGAGCTCGCTGTGGAAGATGAGGAGGTGGCTTTTGCAGGGTTCTAGATAAGTATTAATCGGTCTCATTTCTAAAATCTGGAGATTAAACCATAAATTCTTAACCAGATGTGGGCACCCACACAAATATCTAAGTTTTGTGTAAGCCTAGCTTTGGAAAAACCTGGGCTTGCCTTTCAGTTTAGCTGCCAGTTCAGAGTAGAATTAATAAGCAGATGAATGAGATCATCAAGTAATTCACAGCTTAATGGTTCATTAGAGATTAAGGCGCCCCCATCTACTAAATGCTAGTAGAGCCATTTCTTCAGGGGTAAAGCAGCAGAAATATCTGGGGAAGCAGCCTACACTTGCCAAGTGCAGAGACAGAAGGGTGGGTGTCAGGAAAAGCTCCTCACCCCGAGGGGGCTGGGCACTGAACAGCTCCCCAGCACAGTGCTCACTGCACCACCTGCGCTCAACAAGTGCTTGGAAAATGCTCTCTGGCACATGATGGCATCTTTGGGGTGTCCTGAACCGGGCCAGGAGCTGGACTCAATGATCCTGATGGGTCCCTTCCAACTCGGCATATTCTGAGACTCTGTGATACCATCTGTAGCTGTATAGCACAGTATGAAGCTGCCAAACATTCTTTTAGGAGTTTGTATCTCCAAAAAAACCAGTATAAAGTAATACTGGCATGATTGACTGGAAAGCACTGATATTTATACCCTGACCTATCCTCCTAATCCTATCTCACAATAAAAAAATAAATACACTAATAATTAACCAACACTAAACTCACCACGCTCTAATACACTAACCAAAAAATCTCAAAATGAATAAAATTTCATATTATCAAACCAAAACCACTGCACCTGTGCAAAAATAAAACTGGCATTGCAACAAGGCAAATAACAGGGTTATATAGACAAATGTACAACGAGAAACAATGCTAGCCTCAAGTACCCAGTAACCTCTACACAGATGACAAAAGAAGTCACACAAGTCATTTAAAAATGCAAGAGTTTCATCAAGGAATAAGTGCCCACTTCTAATTAATTTCTAATTTGCTGCACAATTTAGCAGTGTTTTTCAGCTTTTAGTGAAATCCCCAGTGCCAGAACTTCTAAAAAAATATTACTGATATTCATGTGAAGTTTCATGTTTCTGGCACCTCATTTGGAAGTTTAGACAGCAGTATTCTGAGTTTTGCCATAAAACTGACTCTTGTCAAACCAACTGACTCTTGTTTAACCCAAACCAATATGATAATACAGTAGAATTGTGCTTTTTTCTGCCTGAGGCTAGAGAACAAAATAAACTAACTCATAAATATTTTTTTAAATTTAAAAATAGAGGTTAGTGGGCTCTCCTGACAAAGGAAAGGCAGACTCATTCTAACTTTGATGTTCAGTTAATGTAATGATACCTCTCTTTTTTTTTTCCTGCACAAGGCCCCTGAAACTAGAGTTTATTCAAACAGACTGAGTTTTTATCCAAACTCTTTTCTTTATCTCAAATATTGCAACCTCCCACCTTGACAAATTCAGCCTTGCCCCACTGAGCCCACCCTGAATGTTCCACCACAAGAGTTTTTCTGACTCATCTGGCCATGCTGCTGCTGCTGTGCTCCTGCTGGGCACTGCTCTTCCCTCCAGGGCATCACACCCAAGTGTCCAGCTGCCAGGGACACCTGGTTAGCCTCAAACTCCCCATCCTCTGGAGAGCATCTGCTGCCTCTCAGCAGCAGGGAGCCTCCTGGTCCTGGTGCCTACACAACCAGGGTGTGGGCTGTGCTGTGTGCCTGCACTGCCTGCTTTCCTGGGGTGCAAACCACAGACCTCCTGAGGCTGGAGGAGACCTCCAGGGCTTTCCTGTCCTCTGCCACCTCGCCTCTCAGCCATTTCCAGGCAGGGCTTGCTCTCTGCTGTGTCTTACACTGGTTTTGGGTCTTGCTCCATGTTTACACTCCCAAGCACTCCCACCACAGAAAAACACAGGTAATAACAACAGTTACTCATGAGGTAAGCGAGGAATTTCAGAACACAAAGGGATGCAGAAATGTGATAATGGGCAGTGTTCTGTCCTTTCCTGGAGACCTGTGCACAATGCACTAAACCTCTGCCTCCACCCCAACCCAGAGTGAGCATGAGAAACTGTCTGCAGAAATGCTTGCAAAACTTTTCAAATCCTTGCAGGCTGTAAGAGCACAAAGTTCATGGTGCTTATTAAGAACAGGTAGCAGCAGAAGTTATTAGTTTTATGCCTTCTGTTTTCTGTCTAGGAACACCCATCCATTCAGAGTGCATGGCCAGGCAGGATGTGCTGGGTCTCCCTGAGAAAGGCGTGCACCTGAAACAGAGCCAAACTCTGCACAGCTGCTGTTCCTGTTGAGCAAATCCTGGTTTTCCAAAATGCATAAATACAGGACTTGAAAAATCATAATAGTGGGTACAAATCCATGATGAGATTTTTGATGTTAAATTATTATCTAAATGCATAGTTAGTGCTTATCCTCTAAAGCTTGAAGTCTGCATCTGATTCTTTTTCCTCAGGGAATTTTTCATAATCATTAATACAAAAAGAAAACACACACACAAAAAAAAAAATCTTCTACAGTGATAAACACACACATGTTTTTGTGATGAGACCAAAGCTAGTGGGTACCAAAACACTGAAAGTTTTAATTGCAGCAAACTCCTTTGTTCTTAAATTTACTTCTCTTTCCTGGAGATGAAAATCACCTCATATTGCTTTTACACCTTAGCTCTTTTTGACACTCTGAAGCCTATAAAATCAACTCCACTGCTTTGAGTGTCCACTAACAAAAACAAAAAACAAATCAAACCATACAACAAAGCTACAAAGAGCAGAAGCTGAAGTTCCAAAGTTCTTAAGATGAGCACTCACGTTCATCTTTAATTTCTTAACTCATGTTTAGGTTTTAAACATTCTTATTTCTGAGATGTTTGAACTTTGGGATTACAGAGTTAGTTAAGATTCAGGGTCTAAGGCTGAAAATCATTTCCCCTGGAAGCACATTTACCTCAGAGTGTAATTTCTCCAAGGATGGAACTTCTTGTTGAGCTTCTCTCTTCTGCTGCCAAATTGGAACTTGAGCAATGCTGTGATGATGATATTGTGATGAAGCTTTACTTAATCTAGTTAGGGCAAATTAAATTTGAAAGGAGAGAGGTGTAGGATGCTGTGCCAAGTAATTTGCTCAAGTTACTGAGCAGAAAAATGATGCACCTGTTAAAAATGTGTGGTGTAATCTTTGAATGGACGTGCAGAGTGTTCATAGAGATGTTATTGCATCCTCCCCAGGCTCAGGTAAGGCAGAGTCATGCTTTAGGAATGGCATTCCCCAATTTAGTGCTCCTAGCAAAAAGATCAGTCAGTCTCTCCTCCCCAGCACTCTCCAGTGGGAGGCACAGAAAGCAGGGATCATGGGCTGAGATGAGAACAATTTACTGGAAACAGCAATGAGATAAGAAAAAGAACAGCAACAATATTGATAACAAAAGTATGCAGAAGAGAGGGTGATTCACATGAAAAACTGCTCACTGAGAACACAGTGAGCAAATGGCAGATGGCTTCCCCTGCCACTCTTTGTCCCCTGGAAGCCCTGCCTTTCTTATCAGTAGCAAGAGAGTCCCTTGTCCCCAGCAAGGAAGGGTGTGGGGTGTTATCAAACCACATCAGGCTCTGGACACACCCCTTGGCCACTGCCAGAAATGAGCACTGTCCTTGGTGGAAACCAGGACACTGAGCATGCTGTGCTAGGGCTGAGGTGAGGGAACCACAGCCCCTGCTCTCTGCATGAATGGAATTGTCACTGCTCACACCTGCCTGCACTAAGTCACTTCTCCTACTCATTAGTGCCTGTGTCACAGAGTGTTTTGGGAAGTCTTTGGCTCTAAGATTGAAGTGCTGGAGCCTGGACTTGCAGGCAAGGTGACAGAAGAATGAAGTGTGTGAGCTTGTGGCAATGCTGAGTTCCTGAGCTGGAGAGGATGCTGACACCTCAGGTGTGCAGAGAGAAGATCCCTGCAAACAAGCCACAGAGTGTGCCAGGGCCTGCCTGCCATCCAGCAGAAAAAAACACAATTCTGCCCTGGGTGGCTTCAGGCTCCACCAGGCACCTTAGGCAGAAAGCCAGAGGAAGACTGCAGCTCCTGACAAACAGGAGTCATTCATATTTCCACAAAGGCAGACAAGATGTAGCTGCACTACCCTATAACTGAGGAAGAAAATGAATCCCTTGCTAGGAAAGAAGAGAGACATTTCTCATGAAGGGATATCACATAGACCCCTTTCAGAGGGCTCTAGATGTTCTTGGGAACATCTAGTTGCACTAGAGGAGCATTTTTGGTCTTTTCCAAATAAAATATTGTAATCTATTTTATCAAACTCATAAACCATAGAGTAACAGACAAAGCATTGCATATCTACAACTCTTGTGTCTACAACTGCCATGAACCACAAGCATTTCTTGAAATGAATCCTCTGTGTAACACAGCCTTCAGTAACTGATCAGAAATAGAAATAAAGGCTAGCAGTCATTTCAGTTCCTCATGCCTTTTACTGACATTCCTCTCTTTCCCTGTGTGCAGGTGCAAGTGCACACAGGCAGGTACTCAAGCCCTACATTAATATGGAATTATGTTCCCACTCCCATCCAGTCCACAGCACTGCACCTCTACATGGTGGGAGTAAGAGCAAGCCATTTCAACCAAACCACATCCCTCATGTCCCTTCCCAGAGAGCTTGTGTTGTGTTGGCACTGCTGGAGGTGTTTGACCACAGCTGTTTCTCCTGTCACATTCTCTTTCCTTCCAATGGTGCAGAGACCTTTTCTTCCACACACAGGAGAGACTTGGAGACACTCCACTTCCTTACACTCCCTTCCTTAGTCTTCCCTTCACTCCCCTAAATGTTAGTCAAGTCACATTCCCTCATTGCCCATGTGATGGGTTTAAGGACTTGTCAGAGGATAAAGTATTTTGCAAACAATTTAGTCCGTGCCACTGAGCACATGTCAAATCATGGCCCAGGCCAGTGAAATAGTCTGCTATGACACTTTTGACAGCAAACCCCAAATTTAAAACACATTTGTATCTGCACAATTTGCCCTAGACAATCACCTAATGATTGAGCTGTGCAAGGAATCTTGTATTGTACTGCTGCTTTCATGTTATATTACCTAAAGTGTTCAATTATTACCATACCAGATCAGGTTTCTCTCACTTTCATTATTTACAAAGGCTCAACCTACAAGGGAAAACAACCCCAACATAAAATTTGAGGAATTCGAGGCCTGAACCTGAAAGAGTATGAAGCAGCACCTCATCTGAGGCTGCCTCAGTGTCCTTCAGACTGACCCACAGAGATCTCCAGCGGGCAGACAGAGATGCTGGCAGATAACATTTCACCGCTCATTTGATGTTCCACATTTCAGTAAACCATGGCAAATGGTCCAGAGGCAGCAGGACTGCAGCCCAGGACACACTTTGCTTACCAGCACGGGGAATGCCACACTCAGCAGGACCATGCAGTGGAATGCTGGCCCAGGATCAGCCCAGCAAGGGGAGCAGCAGGTGCAGTGCAATCACATCCCTCCTGTCCCCTGGATTTCTTGTCTCATGGTGTGCTCAAAGGGAAAGGATCACAGGAGCATTTGGAGCACTCCTGTCCCCAGGCTGTGCTGTGTCTGAGAGCACAGAGAGCCTTTGCTGCTGTGGAACAGGACACCCAGGAGCAGGCGTGCCTGCCATTGCAGGGACAGCCAGGGACAGCCAGACCCCTCCCAGCCAGGGCAGCTGGGCTCCCTTTGCTCATCCTGGGCAAGGCTGACATCTGAAATCAGGGAGCAGAGCTCTTGCACAGCCACACAGGGAGTGCCAGGGCCAGCACAGCCCGGGAACACTCATGTCCTTGTGACTCCAGCTCCCGCTGCAGACCCATCCCAGCTCAGGAGAGGAAGTGTGAAGCAGATGGACAGGCTATAGGTCACCTGAAAGTATTCCCTGAACTGAATCCCTCCTACAAACTGGTGTCTAATGCTGAGGAATATTTCAGCCCCGTGCCTTTGCCCTGCCATCAGACCCCTAGGTGGTGATGCTCTGATGTTATGGATCAGTGCTGAAAGCAAAATCCTTGCCTCAGAGTGAGATCTGTCATCAGGACAACAAACACAACTTTAAAGCGCATCCTTGCAGAGCAGTTATTGGTGCCAGGGGCTGAAGCTCCCTGGTGTTTCTCCCTGAGCTGTCACAGACCCTGTGCATGCTTTGAGAGGCACAGAGGCTCCTGCTCCTCCCTTGCCCACACACACTAAACCCAGCCTATCCCAGAGCTGTTCCCATTGCTTTCCTTCAGGACAAGGAGGATAACTTGGGCAGAAACCCTTGCACTTGATGAGAATTAGGACTAGAGACCTTCCTTTAGGCCAGGAAGAAGATATTTTTCTGAGGCTAGCCCAGGAGGCAGCACTGCCCTGGCACCAGCAGAGCCCAGCTGCTGGCACTGAGGAACTGGCCACACAGGAAAGGGTGCCTGTGGTGGGCAAAGTGCCACCCAGTGCTCATGGGACAGAGGAAACGCACAAAACCTGCACACTAACACTACTTCAGCGTTATTTTGCCCATTACATCCTACAGATTCCTTTCTGGCTCTCAGTGCCTTGCTGGTTAGCACACCTTGTCTGCATTTAAATTAGAATTCAATTTGCTGCTGAGTACTAACTCTAAAAGAATGGAGATAATGCCTCTTCAGCCATGTTAAGAATATCAGATGCTAAGCTCTTCTGACTTACCAGCAATACCTGTTATTTGATAAGAGTGAAACCAAATCCACTGACCTAAATCTGATCAATTATTTTTCAATACAAATTAACAAAAAGCAAATTCTGAACACTCTAAACAGCATTTAGATATCAACATTTGCTCTTATCATAGTGGTTTTTATAAAATAAGCATGCTTGCAAAGTAAGGCAAGATGTTGGGTGACTTTTGAGAGATATGAACTCCCATACACATATATATATATATACACATATATATATACACACACACACATATATACACACACTATCCACTAGTTCTAGCAAGCCTGTTGAAACAACCCCCACCTTCAAGGATCACATTTTCATTATCCATGTCTCAGCACCAGAAAAGAACGAGAAGGGTGACATGGCTTTAGAAACAGGGTCTTGTGTTTTCAACACAACATCCTTGAACTTGTATTTTGGGTGTTGCCAGATCTACTCTGAGGCTTTAGCCAAGGCATTTGATACTCCAGCTTGTCACTGTGCATGAGTTTTCCCATCTTCAAAAGAGAAATAATACTTCCCTTCCTTATGAGGTGCTTCTTTCTCATTCCATTGGGGAAAGCTTTGAGGTCCAGAGTAAATTCAAACTGAAGACAGAAAAATATTGTCAATGAAATAAAAACCATCAAAGTCTACAAAGACACTTTTTCCCCTTAAAAAAAAAAAAAATTACAAAAATCAAAAACAAAGTGAGGGGGAAGTTTCCTGTGCAGAATAAAACCCACTAAATCTTACTCTCTTGGATGTCCTGAAGCTGCCCTCAGAGGTCTGGTTATTGGGTCCTTGGTGGGAATCTTTTGCTTCTCTTGCACCTTGATGGCTTGCTGAAAAAATGGCCTTGCAATCTGGAGTTCTGCTCACAGCTGAGGCGTGAGTTCATTCAGGTGAGCCAGCAGGAAGCAGGTGGGGTTAATTCAGGTTTAGCTCCCACCAGAGCCGTGCAGCTCTCTGCCCACTCAGCAATCCCAAGGTTTCCTTTTGCCTCTCCCTTCTCTGGCTGGCAGCAGAATCAGGCAGCTGTCCTGGCTAGGGAGGAGGGGACAGCTCTGCTGGCCTCACTGAAAGGTGTCAGGGGAAGACCAGAAACTCTTGTCCCATCTGCCATATCTCATGATTTTATGTCCTCTGACAATATCAAGCTGTAACCTGTGGAGGGATCAGACTTCTGCCCTTAGACTCAGTTGTACTGAAAAGCCACTGAAATGATTAAAGGCTACACCTACAATCATGGCCAGATATTCAGGCGTCTGTAGTGACCTGACACACCTCTCCTGTAACATGAGAAACCTGAACTTGGGACTACGTTTAAGTACCAAAAAATGTTAGACATCACCCAGAGAAGTGATGATCGCTGCACTCCCCCTGAAGCAATGAGCAGGACCTGTCCTCAGGCCTTAGGAAAAGTCAGCTCCTGAAAATACCAGTTATTTCTGCAATAGCTCGCGGCCAGTCCAAGCATTAGAAATGCAAAATAACAACAAGAAAAAATGATCTCTAGTTATGCCTGTTCATTACAGAATAACATCATCTTAGACAAAGAACCCAAGTGAGCAAATGGCTTAACCAAGGATGTCACTCAGGCTAGGGATGTTAAACAGGACAGTTTGCATTGGTTAAACTTCAGCAGAAATGTGTTCAGCAATTGAAAGCCACAAAAGACTCATTTCACTAATTGTTGTGTGCTTGCTGTTCTCGGTTTTGCAGACGGTTAGTTACTTGTGCACGGTGTCAGTGGGCACATACCAGTCAGTATTTTGCATTTTGGTCATTCTGCTGGCAAGCAAAGACCTTCAAATGCTGCACTTGTCCCTCCTTTTGCCATTTAGTGACAGCAGATAAAATCCATGTCCTAGCATTGCAAATGAGGGAGCCAGGACACCTTCACCACTCTTTATTTGGCTGTTGAATCCAAGTTCACAGTAAACATGTAATATAGTGGATTAGCACTTCAGCAGATGACTCAATTGTTAATTGGGACACTGGAAATTAAGGGTCATCTGTATTATGCTCCCACACGCGTTCCTCGAGAAAAAGCCTTGGGTTTTACACATCCCTGTGCTGCAGGATAAATTTGGGGGTAAGCAGGCTTGCTTTAGCTGTCTTACACAGCTTACAAAGACTCAGTTTATACCTCACGGCCAAACTCAAAGCTGAGCATTCCTTTCCCAGCATGCAAAAGGCATCCTGAAAAGAACAGAGCCGATTTCCCTCAGCTCAGCTGTTTCCCATCCTTGCCTCTTAATTGTCAACTTAAAGGTGCAGTAATTTTTACCTTTATTCTGAAAAGAACTACAGGCAGTTAATACACATGTAGTTAATACATTTGCCTAAATAAAAGGGGGGAAAAAGCAAAAAAGGCATACAACAGCTAGGCAGAGTGAGTTGAGGTCTGATGAAAACCAAACTGCAGAGATGGCCAGTAGAGTTGTTCAGGTATCTGTCCACTAGAGTTGCCACTATTTACAGGTAACAGATATAATTTATAAATACCAAATTTATATTTATAAAAATATATAAACATATAGTACATATATATAAAGTGTATATACTTAAACATATAAATATGAGAGTATATATATATAATTTTATAAATTATTTATGAGATTTATATATTTATTTCTATATTCATATTTAAATATTTATAAATACCAAATTTATACATTTGGTATTCTGGAATACTCATAGTCAAATTTAATGTGTAAGGCGACTACTGTGGCAAAAGACACAATAAAAGCATTTCCCAGAAAGCCAAATCCTCCTACTAGCACTTCATCCCATCTTTTGAAACACAGGAATTCTTGATGTGCTTCACTTGCTGTCCACCAGGTATCTGTTTTCCCTTCATGCATCCCATATTCCTGCCCTGGCCTTATAAAAAGGAGTACAAAACCCTACAGGGGTGAAGATCTCCCTCTCCCAGAGCTTTTCCTGCTCCTGGGAGACAAGGCCTGGTACTCACAACGGATGAGGGAAGTGCATAGGGACACTCCCAGGACAGCACTGGACGCTGGACACGGCCGGATCCCGGCTGTGGATCCCGGGCTTGGCTCCCTCCTGACTGCTCTGGGACCCCCAAGGACATGATCGGATCCCCCTGGACACTCCCGGATGGATCCCAGATCCTCACATGGATCCCAGGCTGTGAGCCCCTCCTGGATGGATCCCAGACCCCCCAAATGGATCCTGGCCCATTTCTGAAGTCCCCTGGGCAGATCCCAGATCCCAGCATGGATCCGGGACTCTTCAAATAGATTCTGGACTCCCTGGATGGGTCCCAGATCCCTCTGGACCCCCCCAAATGGATTCTGGGCCTCTCTGGATGGATCCCAGCTCCCCAGATGGATCCTGGACCCCTTTGGACTCCAGGATGGATCCTGGACCCCCCTGGACCTCTCTGGATGGATCCCAGACTCTTCAAATGGATCCTGCACCTCTCTGGACTCCCTGGATGGATTCCATATCCCCCAAATGGATGCACTAAAGGTCTGCTCTTCTGTGGCCTTCGCTGGCTTGGCCAAGCAAGTTCCACCTCCAGAAACCACACACACGTATCCAACTTCACTGCCATCAATAAGGGCTCCATCAAAATGAGAAGCAAAAGCTTATTTCATTTTAGTAAGAAGTTTGTGGAACAGAACATCCTTTGGGGTGAGGAATACATCAGCCTCAGAAACAGGCAGCCCATGATCTCCTCCTCTTAATAGATAAAATTAAACAGATACATGTTCTTTAAATATTATTGAATATATTCACATATTAAATATTATTAAATATAAATACTCTATCTTAAATATAGAAATATTAATGACATATAAATAATAGATATTATTAATAAAATTTATCTATTTATATATAGAAAATATATAAATATTATCGATAAGAATATTTATTACACTACTGATAAAAGGGAGTGTCAGTCTTATTGACACATTCACAAGAACTTATTGATGATAATCCTGATTAAAGAAGACAAAGAATGCTATTAGATCACACAGAAACATCATTCTTTAACAGCATTGGCCACTTAAAAGCATACCAAAGTCCCAGATCAGCAGCCAAGACAAGAAATCAGCCTTCTTTTCCTCTTCTAAGAGGCAACCAAAAATACAGCATCATAAGATAGTAAAATTCCAGACAAACTGTGTTTGTAGAGGGAAATCAGATTAGAAAATTGGAGTATCCTGTGAAATACCTCCCAGTATGAGATAGGAAGACAAGACAGAAGTTAAGCAGTCCTCATTAAAAAGATTTAACTACATCAAAACTTAGTAACAATTTAGCTGTTTTTAAAGTATTTTTTCATTATGGCCAAATAAAGGGATTGCAGTACTAACAAAAATTAATTTTGACATTTAAGAAGATTTTGAAAGAAACGTTTATTTTTATGATGACAGGCATAAGAGACCTGTTTTATGATGGCTTTGTTAATGGCAATGAAAAATATTTTCTTTATGAGAAAACCAGGTGAACAAACCCAAGAGGGGACCATACACTTGTTGCACTTCTGAAACTTTTTCTGTGTCTGCTTTAATTCTGCTCACTGAGTTATTCCACACAATCAAGATCACTGCCCCAGCTCAGACTGGATACTATTTTCCCCAGTTAAAACAATGAGACAAAAAAGCCAGAGAAGTTTAAAGAATTACAAGTTTTAACTGACAGATTTCCCTCAAGGTTCTATGCCCCACAAAATGAACTGAGTGTAGTCCTTTTAATAAGTGTTAATGGATTAGAATTCTGCCACTGATGTCAGTATTTAACTTTTCAAGAGTGTGGCATCTTCAAATGATTTACACACTGCTAAAGCACAAAACCATAGAATTCAGTTCATTATACAAGGATGCCATGATAATGTATGTAGATTTCAGAAAAAAATCGGACCATAAAGGTCCATCCATAATAACTCCTCTATATATGGAATTTGGTACACCAAAGAGCAACAAAACTCACAGTAAAGGATTAAAAGACTGTTAGTATTAACACCCTAGTTTTACTGCAGCATTCTTTCCTAAAGCTGAATGCATTTTATTCATGCCTTCCCGCCCAAGATGAAACATTGTCCTGCTTCTAAAAGTACTCCAAAAATGTAAATATTGTTTCACACATTTTTTTAGTGATGTATCTTATCAGCAAATTCATGTCAATGGATGCCCTATTAATCACGGGGAACATTTCATTCCAGTTCTATTGACTGGGATGCTGTCAGTATTGCAGCTTTGAAAAGATTCCTGCCTGGAAGCACATGATTATGGGAAATGCTGTGAGAAATGCACAGTGCATTTTCTTTCACACATGTACACTAAGGGCTGACCAAAAAACCCTCAAAAATTAATTTCTGAAAAACTACTTCAATACAAAGGATCTGAAAATTTCACATTCTCTTCTGTTGTTGCCTTAGTTTTACAGCTTTTAAATCTACACACGTGTTTATGAATATTACAAAATATGTGTATAGACTTTGGCAAATTGAAAATGTATGCTTTTGGCAAATTAATTTTAAAATTATTTTAATTAAAAATAATTTCAGAAATTTTAAATTTGAAATATGGACAAATTACAATTTTACCTTCACAGAAAAAAAATGGAAATGGAGGCTATTAATCTATACCCCCTCCTTTTGTTATTCTTTTCTCAATAGGTCCATGTATTATTTAAGGGCTTCTGCAGAGATATACTTACATGAGTTCTGGATCACATTTCAGCTGATGAATGCCCAGCACACAGGTATGTTATGAAAGGTCATCAGCTACAGGTGAAGCTGCATAATGTATGCCTGCTGAACACAGCTGCCAGTTCTCTGCCCTGGCTCTGGGTCTGCTCTGGCAGAGCAAGCAGGGAGCTGGGAACACCAGCTGAACTTGTTTAATTTTGGGGAGTTACTGGCAGCTCTCCTCCAGCACAGGCAGCGTGAGGTCTCCACTGGGCATCTGGGTTCCCCTCAACAGGAGCCAAAGGAAATGACCCCAAAGTGCTCTAATGCTACATCCCAAAAGGACCACTAGAGAAACACCCAAAGATTTCCATAACTGCTCCAAAAATTTCCCAGCTCCTAAATTTTTCCTGTTTTCCTAATATAGAAAGAGCCAAGGAGCCATTCTGCACAGGGATGAGAATGGAAGGAGGATGAAAAGCCCACGACTTGTGCTGTAATTCTGTTCCACAGCAATTCTTTTGTGCCCTGCTGATGAGAAGAGCTCGTAGCTTGCTCCTGACATCAGGGATGAGCTCTCTTTTGCTGTCCAGTCCTGTTAGGAACAAAAAGCCATTGCCTGCACACTCTCCCCTGCCTCTTGCCACTGCTAGCACTCCTACAAACATCTTCCAGCCTGACCTACTGCTTCAAGGAGCTCTTGGAGCATAAAAGGGCAGCCTTAGGGAGCTGCAGTCACTCTTGCTTTAGTTGGGAAGGACTTCCACATGCCAAGAAGCATAAAAATATGCAAGTAAACATATGCTCCATCATTCATTAGAAGATCATGTTTGCACACGGTATTTAAAAACTGGAATTTGATTCTGGAAAAGACCCCTGGAGTATTCTGGAGAAGGTTGGATGAGATTAGGCGCTGCATAAATCTCTCCTGATCGTTTCAGTGAACATGTGCAGCCCTCCCCAGAGCCCAGGTGAGGGCAAAGCCAAGGCACCCGTGCTCATCTTACCTGTGACACCCCAGCCCGGGAGGGTGCAAGGCAAGTTGCTCTTTTTCCAGCCTCTGTGGGCATCAATCCCATTAGGGCTGTGGAAGCCTGCTTCACTCTCCAGACATCTATTTCATTATGAATATCTGTCTAGACGTGGCAGAGATCAGAGTACAGAGTGCTCCTGGTGCAGCACGCAGCCAGGGCCACGGGCAGAGCTGAGCAGTGCCCTGAGCTCACCCTGGCAGCTGCTCCTGCACAGAAACAGCGGCAGCAGAGCAGCTGGGGACTCCCCACTCCTCCCAAAAACCAAGGCAGGACTCCCCACTCCTCCCAAAAACCAAGGCAGGACTCCCCACTCCTCCCAAAAGCCAAGGCAGGACTCCCCACTCCTCCCAAAAACCAAGGCAGGACTCCCCACTCCTCCCAAAAGCCAAGGCAGGACTCCCCACTCCCCCCAAAAGCCAAGGGAAGGCCTGACAGTCTGTCTCTGCATGCCCTTGCACTCAGCCAGAGCAGGGATTTAAGGGGTTTTCTCCCAGTAATAAATGATTTGCTTTCAAAGGAGAAAAAATTAAACTCAATTACAGAAGAAAGAAGATTTCACTGCCATAACACTGCAGTTTCCTGTGGATTTCTGAAGGATCAAGAAGGAGAAGTATGGGTTCATAGCTCAGCATCTGAGAGGATTAGCAGCTCCTCAGAGCAATATCTACCAGCAGCAGTGACACTGACAGTGGCAGTGTGCACAGTGTGTGTGTGACAGTGGCAGTGTGCACAGTGACAATGACAGTGTGCACAGTGTGTGTGTGACAGTGGCAATGTGCACAGTGACAATGACAGTGTGACAATGTGCACAGTGTGTGTGTGACAGTGGCAGTGTGTGCATTTTGTCACCTTCATTGCCCCCAGCAGCCAGCCCAACACTTTGTGTTAGTTCCTTGTTTTACCACACAGGCTTCTTCCAAGCTGTGTGTTCAAGAAAAAAATCCTGGACAGTCTGGCAGCCTTTTTTTAATCTTTTGCTTCATTACCTTGTGGACATAATTGAATCGAGTAATGACAAATTTACTTTTTTCACCTACCAATTTTAGAAGCAAACTGTCATTGTTCCAAGTCTACTCTTAAAGTCATACTTAAACACTTCCAGAAATGCCTGGCTGTGGATAGCCACCAATTTATTGCACATATTAAAGAACACAAATTAATTCTCCCTTTGTTAACTTGTACTTCCAATTTAATTAACTTTTAAAACTTAATTTACTAGGTGATGTATTTTGGTGCTTATTAGTTAATGAGTAAGACACTTTACATAAGCCAAGGAAAGGCCATCTAAAAATATTTTCTGGGTAACTGAGGTGGCCTGGTGTGCAAAAACAAACACTAAAACACTTTTAGAAAATAACAATGACGATGCTGAGAGCAAAAAGACTAATTGTGCATGAATCTGTAGGGGCAGTGTCTTACATGATCTAATTCTCTTCCTAAAAGTGAACAGGGTCTAGAAAGCATGTTCCCTTTTCTTCTCAGTTCCCCTCGGGAGCTGAAAGAATTGAGCTTTTCTGGGCTAATCTTTTTATAACATAATTTAGTAAAACTTAAATAAAAATTGAAGTCCCCAAAGAGAAAATTAAATTAGGACATTTGGACTCCCAATTTTACTCTTTCAGTCCTGGATTCAGATGCATTATACAGCTATTATTCTTATTGAGTGTAAAGTTTAAAGGAACAAATATTTTGTCTTCAAGAGAAAAAAAAAAAAACTGGAATCATGGAGAAATAAATTTTGCAAAAAACCCCTTGGTTTCAGATTTGTCCTTTTCCCTCCCCCCTCATATTTTTGACATCTCTATTACTGAAAGTTGGCAGGGGCAAACAGGATTCGTCACAATCCTTAGTGCCTGCCTTACAGATGAAAAATGCACTTGTCATGCCACAAAGCAGCCTCGTCCTCCTCCTGACAGCTGACAGTGCCCACCACGCAGCAGAGCCTCAACCTCCCACTGTTTGCCCAGTAAATATCTATTCCTTGAATTCTCAAGTCACTTTTGAGCACCTAATTGGCTAAATTGCCTAGTGAAAGAGTTCAGGAAATTAACCTAAATTTCTATATCAATGGCTGGTTTGACATCTTTATATAATTGCCAAATGATTCTGTGTTTTGTGGTCGTTTGGTTTTTTCATTTTTTTTTTCTTATTTGTTGATTTCATTTGCTTGGCTGGTTTTTCTCAGATTGATTTTCAGTTACTGTGTTGCCTTTACCTTTGCATAGCCCAGGATGTCCCCATATGGGCCAGTGATTGCAGTATTTAATCACCTGATTTCCACTGGTAAACACGCTTTCTTAACAGCTCTCCACGTGCCGACCACATGGGTTAACAACACCCACCAATTCCCACTGATTTTAATGTTTTCTGCCACTCTTCAAACGTACACATTTAAAGGAGATGCTCAGTAAAGTCATGTTCCATCCGCTTCTGGATTTCCATCGGCCCCTTCTGATTGCATCTTCTCTTAGAGCAGCTGGACTGGGCCCTGCACAGCTGTTAACTGCAGTTTCTGCTGAAATGTTTGCAGCTCTGAATAATCTGAACAATTCTGAGCGGCTTGCTTATTTTTACTCCATGAAACAAAGAAGTTTGGTGCTGGCCAGTCTGTAAATGCCCAGATTATCTGACAAAATGGGATTCTCAGGCTCATGACAGCAATCATAATGCACTTCCAGAGCTGTTTCTAGAAATCCTCATTGCCTGCAGTCTCTGTGTGCTGTGTAAAGCCCTCTGGCAGGTGCCTGAAATACGAGGTGCGAGCTTCACAAGGTGTAGGGCTGCTTTTAAACCACATTAGCAGGATTCTCTCAGTGGATGATTAAACAAATACATCTCATTTACTTGAACACATATTAACAGCACTAGCTAAATTTCTAAATTTTATACTAAAAGAACGTTTGGCTGTCCAATCAAAATCACATTTTTAAGGGTGCAATATGAACGTGTCTGGGTGTCCATCCCTGCAGCACAGATGCCTTTTCCCACAGCCTCAACATTTCTTCCTCTGCTGCTCCTGGCATACAGAGTGCCTTGAGTGGGCAGCACTTAGAGAAGGGAAGAGCACTTCCCAAAAAAAGGATTCTATTGATACCCCTCTCATGCAGTATCTAATCCTGCGTGTTATTGACTTACCATAACCCAAAGCCTACAATGAATACAGAATTATTAATTTCCTTATGGGATTTTGTATGGTGATTTCACTACAGCGTCTGAATTCTTTGAAAACATTAATGAACAGATCCTCTCAACATCCTTTTGAAGTGAGAGGATATTTTTATCACTATTTTACGCAAGGGGAATGGAATATTTAAGATAAAAGCCAAAATGTTCAGAGTGTCAGCTAATTTTGTTTGCCAATTTTGGAAGTCTGAGGCTCTGAGTTTTCCAAGAGCTAAGGAGTTTTTTTTAAAGGCTCTTTATGTGCTCAGAGGAAAGAGCCTGATCCCACCAGTTGCTGCTGGGAACACAAAATATTCCACATGTTCAACATTATTTGATGCCAAGCTTCAGCTGTCTCAAAACAAGCACTCAAAGAGGGGAGCTTGACAGAGTTTGCTGTGGATGGTGAGCCCATCTCATAAAAGGAACCATCACTCTGGCCAAAAACCAAAACAGCATTTCTTTTTTCCCTTCCTTTGAGTATTTCCCAAGATTTCTTCCATCTTAAGCAATAAATGGGATTTTGGATAGAACTCTGATTCCACCAAAAGGGCTAGATATTGAAGAAAAAAAAATAAAAATCCATCTCATCTGTTTAAACTGGAGACTGGGTAAGACGCTGTGCTGGAGTGACTTGAGCACTATTCCTCTGTGTGGCTCAGAAATAAGTTTTGCACCTTTAAGATTGGTTCTGAGAGCAAAGAGGGGGAAGAAGAGTTGGTTTTCAGAAAAAACTGTGCTCTGTCATTCCTACACATTCCTGCTGCAAAACAACGTAGCCCACAACACAAAGAGCGAACCAGAGCTCTCCTTTATTTTAGTTAGTTCTAGCTAAGTAAAGCAGAGAAGTTCCCTAAACTGTAGGGTTTTTTTCTTTAAACCTATTTAAATCTATATAAAACACCTATAACCTGTAACCCACCAAGCCAAGCCTAAGCCACATTTCCAGCACAAAAGAAATTAATAACAAACTGAACAAACCAAGATACAGCCCACAAAAAAACCTGAGTTTGTCACCTCTTTGAGAGAAACAAGAAGTGCTATTGTTTAATATTGTTCATTTTTCGTGCTAGTGAATGCTTTGCCTGGTAAATAAACAATTTTTTCCACTTTTCTCCAAAGAAATTTTTTTTTCTGAAGCAGTTAAGGGAAGAGCTGCTTAAATTTGCTTCCTAAAAGAAATCCCTCTAAAAGTTTTTCTCCCAAAATTACCCTAAACCAGAACAAATATAATTTTTGGCACCCAATGCACAGCTCGAGAAAGCAGCAAAAACCTGTACTGATTGCATTTTAGTTTTGTTTATTCCATAATGAGATAAAGCCATCAGTAACCACATTCGTTATGTCTCTCAGAGTAAAAACCTTCATGTGTTTCTAGCCCCTAAGTTTTTTTCAAGTTTTAATACCTTTTCAGTCACTAAAATTATTTTCTTATCCAAAAATAACTCCAGTATTATCCCTAACATGTAGTTTTTACAGTAGAAAAGCACAGATTAAAATAGCCATTGTACTAAGCTCAGTGATAATAATTTATAGTTTACAGAAGTACCAGTCTGCTCATTGCCTGTCCTACCCTGCCTCCCAATTCCAATAGCATGTCTTAAGGGTTTTTTAATAACTGCACCCAGTTTCTTGAAAGAAAAGCAAAAAATGAAGCTTTTCAGCCTTTCCTTCTTCTCCTTTAAATCTATTATGTCACTTTTTAAAAATGTTCAGTTTCCCCTAAATGTTAGAGACACCACTTTCTTAGTATTTAATCTAGTAAGCCTTCTCTATACAGCCCACAACCTCTCTAAAATAAAACCTAAAATATCCAGAAGAACTAATAAAACCCCTAACCCAATGTAAACCCAAGAGTAAAAGATCCTGAATAGCACAAAAAATAAAAAGATATAAGCCAAAGCCCAAAACATTTTTCTAACCTAAAACTTTCCACTTCAACAAACTCAAAACCCAACTGAAGTAGAGAAATACCTAAAAAAAGGTACCATAATGACTCTAAAGAGAAAAAAAAAATCATTACAATAAGCTAAGCCCTAACCTATGCTTGTCACACACTCCTAAACACTGTAAAACAAAAAATAAAAGCAAAAAGACAAAACAATAAATCAGCTTCTCAAGTTATAACTAAAGAAACAATAAGCCTGAGCCTGTAGCTAAACCCAACAACAAACCTCAACTGGCAGCCACTGCAAACAAACCACACAAAAAACCAGGGCCCAACAATAATAAACCAGGGCAAAGACCCCCCAAACCCAGCCCCAACACCAAAGTCACAGTTAAAGCAACTAAGACAAAATCAAAAACCACTATTAAAGACCCATTCCCTAAAAAACCTTTGTAGCCTAAAAAGAAATTACACTCAAAGAGCTAATGAATCTATAGTTAGTTAATCCCTCTTTAAAACTACAATTCCAAATAATACTAAAGCAGAGCATTTAAAATCCCTATCACATAACCCAATTATCAACCAAAGAATAATAAGGGGGGCTAACTCTCACAATCTCTGGGCACGGGTCCTAAGAGGTGTAGCACAAAAATATCTATATACAAACCATCTCTATATACAACAAACCCAATAAAAAAATCAATGCTTAAAAATAGCAATAACAGAAATTGTATTCTCAAATAGCCTAAAGACTATAAATCCAGATTCAGTACCATGTACATCCATAATACAGCGAAAACTTGTACAGCTTCGACCACAAAAATACACTCGCACTTTAACAATAATTAAAAAAAATTATAAAGAACAAACTGTACTTAATATACCAAAAATGCTCCAAACATACACAGATGCTGTACATAATCCAACATATAAAAATCACGACTGTAAAAACACATCTACCAAAGGAAAAAAAAAAATCACAAAAAGCTCAAAGAAAAAATTTAAAAAATACCTTCTCCAAATCTCAGCAATACCAATCAAAAGTTCTAATACCAAATGTGAATGTCCCCCAAACAGGGAGAGAAGGTACCCCCATTATGTGACGGTAAAAAAACCACAAAGAAATAAGATAAAAAAATCTACTGCTACTCTAACACAAGTGCTTAAATTGAAAAACAACAAGACTCAAAGAAAAAGTTCCACCAAAAAAACCAGCTCCAGCAACCCATAACCAAAGTCCAAATACAACAATAATAACAGTATATCCCATCCCCTTAAAAAAACCTCCAAAAAGTATACCCAAAGAAAAAAAAATAAAACAAGCTTAGAGGGGCTCTGCCTCTCACCAAGGAAAGGCTAGAAAACACTGTTTTTAAAACTGTATAAATTCATTAACCTAGCACATCAAAACTACAAAAATAGAAAACCTTAGTCAACACTAGCACACAATACACACTGACCCCACCAAAACATATAAAGACAAAATCTGGTTCTATTACCAGCATAACAAAAAGATGACAGGATTTTACTTTAGTCAAAACTAAAGTAAACCTAACTAAAAGGAAGTGAAAAAAGCCACTCTATTGTAACTAGCCCCAAAACCCCATCCATTTTATGCATAGACTTCCTCCAAAGTCAGCTTTTCAAAAACCCAAAGAAACTCAGGTAAACATTTAAAATAACAACTGTGAAAACAAAAAGCATCAAACAATTAAACACCTTACCTGAGCTATCAAAAAACCCATCTGCAATAAAACTTCTTTAAAAACCCCCAACAAATGCCCATTACCACCTCAACAATACACCACCAGCAACACCAAACAGCTCAAGATACTCTAACCCCCATCCAAAAAATATTCCAAAAACTAAAACACCAAAAAGTAACCAACAAAACCCACTCACCCTTCAACAAGCCCATTTCGCCTACACACAAATCTAAACCAAATAAAAATTAACTACAAACTACCATACCCTAAATAACTCCACCACTGAAGACAGTGGTACCAAACTTATTAAAACTGCAATACAAACTACAATCCAAACCAAAAAAATAACACATCACTATTAACATGACCAACACATTTTTCTCCTTTCCTCTGACAACCAAATACAAACCTCAGTTTACTTTCACCTGAAAAACATACAATACACCTAAAACCAACTACCCCAAAAATAGAAACACAACCCCGCAATCTACCATAAATTCTTCCAAACTGCACTGAAAAAGAGTAAAGCTCCAAAACATCTACAATACATGAATTACATCACTGAGTTAAAAATCACAGCAACAAAAATGTTTAAAAAACAAATCATCCAAATTCTCCTATAACCAATTTCACCATCAGAAAAAACAAAATTAAAAAGCCTGCTCAAAAAAATTCAGTTCCTAAAAATAAAATAACAAAATAAACGGCATCAAAGTCCCACCAATGTCATCAACAAAATCACAACAGTATCTCCACCAACCAACAAAAAACCCCACAAACCTTCCTAAGCACTATAAGCTTTTAAAAAATGCACATTCCTAAATACAACGAAATCAGAAACCCTCTTTACCTAATCATCCACAAAAAGAGCACTTTCCAGTAAAACCCTAAAGAAAAGAAACCTTAATCCCAATTAAACAAAAAATCACTCCTACAATAACCCTTAACAGAGTCCCAACAAAACCAAATATAAAAAATGTACTCTACAAGCGAGAACCATAATCTGTCCTAAAACCTTTAACAAAAATACCTAATAAAACTCAAAGCCAACCATGAAGATTTTAAAGTTAAAACTAAACTACTAAAAACCAAGTGCACTTCAACAAAAAACCCAAAGCAGCTTATAAAAAAATCCAAACTACTTCAGAAATAATCAACACTAAACCACAACTCCTCCTGACTCCCCAACTACCAAAACTAAATATTCAAAGCAAAAATTCCCTCTACCCACCATAGCAGCACCTCCACATCAAGCAGATCACCCATATTAAATCACCCTAAGATTTTAAAAATAATTACAAATTAACCTAAAAGTAAAAACTTTACTCACTTACAAGAACCCCCAAAAGTAACACATACTAAAAAACCTGCGCCATGTAACCAACTACCAACAAAAAAACCACGTTACACTTTTCACTAATAATTTCTATCCCATTGTGGAAATCAACCAAAAAAACCCCACACAACAAATCACAAAACTACTAAAAAACAATAAATAAAACCAACTTATTAAACTCAAAGCTATTCAACTGCCCTAAACATTGCTAAAAAAACCCCAAAACTCTACCTGTACACTAATTCTTAAATAGTAACCAATACTCTATAAAAGTAACTAAAAAAAACCTATTTAACAGCATAAAAAAACCAATTTAAGCTACTAATAAGTAAAAAATATCACTACCAAAGTAAAAAAGAAACCCTTCCTATATAAAAGTCCATTGCATAAACATCCATATTCCCAAAAATAAAGCTAACAAAAACCACCAAAACAACAAACAAGTAAATCAAGCTACAAAAATAAAAGTACCAAAAGCAAATTTAAATTAGCAGCACAAAAAGTTATTCCTAACTAAATAAACTCATCGTGCCTCCAGTCATCAAAACAAAAATACCACCTATAAGTAAACACAAAACCAAAGAGTAAAGCTAACTATAAACAGTATTTCTCAGGTTGTACATAACTGTAAAACACATACAACCATCAAACAAACCAAACAACCACAACCCCTATAACATAATAAGCAATAATCCAAATAGAAATATAAAAACCCTCAGTAAATTAATGACACTGCACTACCCCAAACACACACTGTGTGCTCACAACAGTAAAAACCACCACAAAGTAACTAAAAACCTCCCTCACACCTCACACTACAGCCCATAACACCATTCTAAACCTTAAAAAACACATCCTTTAAAAGAATAGCACCCTCAAAAAAATTAAACCAAGCAACAGAACTAATTTCAAAACCAACCTTATCAACATCTAAACTAAAACTCCTAACATTAAATAAGTATGTAAATAAGTATATACCATACACCAACTACAAACAAAAAAGGTACAATAGACTGTTAAAAACCACCTTAAAACATGGGCTGGGGGACCTTTCAAAGAGTAAGAGCAATATTTACCAAAAGCCACCTAATTAATTAACACCCAAAGTTCCACTAAGCAAACAAACCCTACCCAACCTAAACCCCTACATATAACAAGCAAAAACAAAGTCCCAAAAATGTATGTCAAAAGTCCATTAAAAATGACAATTGAAATTAATTCTACCTCAAACACAAACAAACCCATTCATAAAGTTGTTTTTACCAAGTTACACATAGTAAACAACACAAAAAAAATATTACACAATGTATACCTCAAAAAAACCCCTAATTATTAAGTAAGAACTATGGGTAAATATCAATGCTTGTTAAATGTTACTGCCATTGTCTATATATAACTGTATACTGTATTTATCCATGTACAATATATGTGTTTATAAAGTTAGAAATATAGTTTTTGTAATAAGCTAACAAAGTAAAAAATAGAAAGAAAAATATCCTAAAGTAACTTTGTAATACTTGTACCCCCATTCATCTGTGTAACTCAAAAAAAAAGTTTTACACCTTTAAGATTAGTTCTAAAAACAAAAGAAAAACCAAAACAAATTCCTAGAGCTTGATTTCAAGTTTTATCTTGTTCCTACTGCAGAATAATGCTGTCTGTAACAATGCAACACAAACAATCAGAGCTCTCCTCTATTTTAGTTAATTTTAGCTAACTAAAGCAGAAAAGTTCCCTAAACTGTAGTTTTCCCCCTTGTCTTTAAACCTATTCAAACCTACTCTAAACTAAAACACACAAAAACCCCACCAAAATCTCACATCTATAACCCATCAAACCAAAACCACAACATTTTCAATGCCAAAAAAATTAAAAACAAACTGAGCAAACCAAACTACAGCCCACGAAACAATCTCTGAGTTTATCAAGTTTAACAAGTTTCATTGCTCAATATTGTTCATTTCTTGTGCTAGTAAATGTACCTATTAAATAAACAATTTTCTCAAAAAAAAATTTTATTTTCCAAAACCAATTAGAAAAATGGTGCTTAAATTTAGTTTCTGAAGAAAACCCCTTTAAAAGTATTTCTCCCAGAATCACCTGGAACCAAAACATATGGCTGTGTGCAAAGGGGAAGACTTAGAGAGACACAAATTATCATTTGTGAGCATCTCTGAAAAGTCTCAGACCAGAGACTGAGGAATGGGAATTGATTCAGTAGGAAAATATTCTATAATTTCAATATATTTTATCATATTCAGTATATGTTCCTGTGAGCTTCAAAGCACCTTTAAACTCCTGATGCATGAATTGTATGAAGGCAATCCAGCTTTCAGAGCTTTCCAGTGCTTTACAATTTCTTCAGTGCTTAAAAATGTCTTTATCTTTGAACGTGTCAATGAGTCTGAAATGAAATATCCTAAAGCAATCACAAAATTACCCCCCCGTATCAATGTCCAAGGTATATTTTCTCTTCTGGGTGAAGGAGAACAGAAAAGGGTCACAGAATAGGCAGGCTGGGAAATGCATGATTTAAAGGTCAGCTGGAGGGAAGTCAGACTGGGAGCCAGATGAAAAAGCAAAGCCAGACTATGCAATAAGATCATGATTCAAGAGGAAAAGATGAAAATCACTATTTCCAAGTTTTAGAGCTATATTGGAATATATGTGGATTCAGGGTTTTTTTTGTTTGTGGTTTGTTTTAGGTTGTTGCAGCTTTTTTCTGTCACTCTCTGTGGTAGTTTTACAAGGGAGGCATCTACAGATGTAATAAAAAAACTTCTACATAACTAACAGTCTGTCAATCTCAAAATTTAAAAATTCTCCAATTAACACACCAAAACCACTACACTCTCCAAAACGGGAATTCCTCATTTCCACAAAACCATTGCCCTGCTGAGATCAGAAACAGCACTTGGTGCCCATTATGGTTCCTGGACCTCTTCATCTCCACGAGGGTGGACTCTCATCTACAGCTCCCAATCTCAGAAAGATGCCCCAAAAGGTCAGAAACTTCGATCTGTTCCTCATCAGGGTGCATGATTATCAATTCAACTTACAGAATTATTATAAATCCACACATATGGAATTATTATAACTCATACATACAGAATTATTATAAGCTCATACATATACACTAATAATTGACACAGAATATGGAGAGCAAACATAATACTCATTTGGGAAGAGATATCCAAACACCAGACTTTAAGGTCCTCTAGGAACAAGACTTACCTGCTTGGTGAGTGCATTGCCAAAAGAACCCAAGCCAGCTTCTCCTTCTGGGCTGCCTTCTGGAAGAGTCTCTCCCACCCTTGTGCGCTCTGTTGCCTGCACGGGCTGCCAGGAGGACCCTCTTGTGTCACAGCACACAGTGTGTCAGTCCCAATCCCCAGAGTGTCACCACACAATTTCAGAAAGCTTCAACCCATAAAAATAACACCACACCTCTTCAGGAGGGCACAAGTGTCTGCTTTTTTGTCCTTCAGCCCCTTTTGTGCCCTGCTGTTGATGCAGTGCAGCTGTGTGCCCTCTGCTCCCTGTGGGATTGGGCAGCACCCCTGGGCACTCCATGGCTCCTCACCTTCAATAGCATTCACCTGTGCTGCACAGCTGGAGCCAATTAGGGATCAATTAGGGATCAGCCCCACTCCCAATCACCACCAACTGAGTGCCCACAAATGACATTATACAAACACAACCCCCAACTTTCCCCTACAAGGAAGTCCTTCCATTAGTGTTGTCACCACAAGGTAGAAAATAATCGTTCTCTCCTTCCCCTTCTTCAGGCTTCCATCAGCAGCTGCTGCTGGGCACTGCTGATGCCTCGTGAAGGCTGGCCTGGAACAGAGGCTAGACAGAGTTAAAGAATAAAGTATTCCACAGATCTGAGTAATCAGTTTTGAACTCAACTCTTCTGACATCCATCACATTTTAAACTCCAGACTTCGTCATCACATATGCTATTCAGGGAAGAAATGCCATGTATTTTGAACTTGCCATTTAGGTCTCATACAGTAAGAAGCAGTGAATAATTGTTGCCTAGTCCCTTTTTCCATGACTCGTTATTTCATATACTTTGAACAGAACTCCTCACTTCCAGGGTGAAGTGCTCCTACACTACATTATTTGTATTCACGCTGTTCACTGCTTTAATTGCTCCTCACGCATTTTTGTACCCTTTGTAATTCAACCACATTTATTTGAAATGTATAGGACACCACCAGGATTCAGGCAAGCAATTTGCACAACGGTTTGTTCCCCATCCGTTTTTGTGCTATTTGGACCACAGAGAAGGATGTTTTCATGGCATTTTTACAATAACTCCAAGGTCTCTTTCCTGAGTAATAGCATCTATTTGAGAACCCATTGCCACGTAGGTACAAGTTTGGGCTGTTTTCCTTCTTGTGCATCATTATGCATTCATTGACACTGAGTTTCATTTATTTTATCACCCAGTCCTTCAGTAACTAACATGCTTCTGCACCTCTTCGTAGTTAGCTTTTGTCTCAGGTAACTGAATAATTCAATTCCAATAATTTTGGTCAGTCTCCCTTCACAGTTAGCTTTGGTTTCAGCTAACTGAATAATTAAATTTCAATAATTTCTGTCAGTTTACCTTGGAACTACTTTTTGAAATAATTTGTGGCTATATTAAAGCCTCTGAACTGCCCCTGGAGCCCCTGTCCCAGCATGGCAGGGGTGCCAAACACAGGCACAAGGCTCCACTCTGCCCTAACCCAGCTCCTGAGTGACCAAAGGACCACAACCCACGCTGGGGGAAAGGCACAGGGCTACCTAAGGCCAAACATGAGGTGAAGCTTTCATCTTGACC
The DNA here is from genome assembly GCF_017590135.1 of Pyrgilauda ruficollis. Lineage (NCBI taxonomy): Eukaryota > Metazoa > Chordata > Aves > Passeriformes > Passeridae > Pyrgilauda > Pyrgilauda ruficollis. Next base: position 979,304 of record NW_024510099.1, on the reverse strand, counting down.
CTGCCTTCGTCTTGGAGCTTCTATCAGAACACTGCTGGAACCCAGAAGGGGGTAGTGACAGCCTTTCAGTCTACTGCTTCTAATTCCCTCTTTTTGGAATTTCTTGAGTAACTAAAAACCAAATAGGCTTAAAGTTTGCTAAGTTGAGTGGGCCAAATTAATGGTCTGAGAAGCATTTTATGTTGATTGAATGTAAATTCAAGCAAGTAAATTAATAATAATAGAAACCATACCCTGCAGCCTTGGAATGTTTTTTGCAAGAATTTCCCAGTGGGACCAGATCCTTAACATCCTTTTCACACTTGCAACACTGATCTCAATTTAACCGTGCGTGGTACAACAGTGAAATCAGCAACATGTGCACTTCAGATAAATACTATTCCTTAATTAGTTTGTAAAGACAAGCCAGCAGGTAGCAAAGTAGATGGGCAAGGAAATGAAAGGGGCTAGAACATACCTCCACTGCTTCCCAAATACACTTTGCTTTCTACCTAACTGGCAATCTGACAAAAACTTGTTAGGCAATGAAGAGTTATGACAAGTTTTGTGCCAGTAATGTGTGTGGAATGTGCTGGGAAGCACTTTCTGCTTATGAAGTCTAGATATGTTCGCAGTACCTAATAAAACAAGTGCATGTACAATTAATAGTGCAGAACATTACTCAACAGCAATATGAAATACAAAAATCTCACTTCAGTCTGCTGTATCTCTGGAAACAATTTATGCTACTTATAAATGGTAAACAGGTACCTAGCTAACAAATCTATGATCAGCTTCTGATAGAATCACTTCTCATGTCAGGTTTTAATTTTCTCAATAATTTTTTTTTTGTCCCTGCAAGTGTTGCAATTAGACCAAGTGATGCCACTCAAGTGCACACCAAAGACATTAAGAAAACATGAGACTCATCAGTTTTATGTTTTGACTATCAAAATGGTGCATGCACAAGCTTGTCTAAGAGCTTTTCAAGATTGCTATGGACATCTATGTGTAAGTCTTACATGTCATGAGAGCAGTGAAAGTAACAAGTACATTTAGCAAAAGCCAACATGCCTCTTGTACACATGATATCAACAAAACAAACTCCCTGTGTACATTTTACATTAAACACTGAGAATATGAAAAAAATCCCCTAAGTCAAAAATAGTCTTTACAGCTTCAGCTGTATCAAAATCATAAATTAAAATTAATTCCAAAATCTTGCTTTTCATCATGACAGGGAAATATTAAAGTGACCCTCCCTCTTCATTCTACTGAAATTACATCACCTTGCTATGTGGACATATCCCAAATCCCAGTTTTTAGGCTTCACACAAGCCTTTTCCCAGTTCTCATTACACTACAAGATTCCAGGCTCACCACAACTATATCATCTATAATCCTTTTAGAAAGCAACTAGGAGGATTCAATTTCTCTCGCCTAGTATTTTTTAACTAGCATTGGCTATTTCTTAAGAAATGATTTCTTCCTCTTTGAACTCTCCCAATGAAGATTGGTTCTGCATCATGGTCTGCTCCTCCCACAAGTGCCCTTGAAAGCTTCTGCAGGCAGCTCCCATTTCCTTCTTCAGAGGCTTGTGAAAAATGCTCCTCCAATGTGTCAAGCAGGAATTCTGCAGCATATTACTGAACTGATCAGGTGGGAAGCTCCTTGCTTCAGACAGTTCTGACACCACAAACTACTTACAGCATTTCTTCCTCTGGCTCTCACCAGACTGGAGAAAGTCACTTCATTTGCACAGGCCAAACAGAGCAGAATGGCATTCCAGAGGCTGGGCAGGCTGTCAGGGTTACAGTACAGCTATACATAAACTCCTCTGTCTCTGAACATTAATAATTTGCTAGAAGTCATTATAAACAGCATGTACTTATAACAATATTTGTCAAAATCAATTTTTCCTAAGAGAAGGAACATTTTTTGCTAGGAATACGTTTCACATGATATTGCTGTTAATAATATTAATTTTTATTGGAAGTAATTAATAAAAAATGTATTTACAGCTGAATTAAATTGAAAAAAACAGAACAGGAACATTTACAACCAAGTAACAGACTAAAAACCAGAAAGACATTAAAAAAAAAAAAAAAAAAGGAAATATTCGGAAACTTTTGGAAATATTTTTGTCTCTGAGACATTAAAAAAAAAAAAAAAAAGGAAATATTTGGAAACTTTTGGAAATATTTTTCTGTCTCTTGGAACTCCATATGTCATCCATAGATGCTAACAATCTAAGAACATCTAAGGCATTGTAATGCTAAGCATGAACATGTTCTAATATTAGCATCTGCCTAACTTGCTTCCGAATGAAAATCTACTTTAACACAAGGAAGCTACTCCAATGAAAATAATTTAGGGGGTCAAAAGAACTTTTGTAAAATTTCCGTCCCGAAACTCTCAAAACTATTTACAAGAGGAAATCACAATTCACCCTATTCACATTTGCTATCTGTCAATCCTGCTTGAAATAGGCATGAACTCAGAGCTAAATCCTATTTTTTTTCTTGGAAACACGAAGTAAAAGATGTTTTGATGTCCTTGCTTTAACATCCAGTGGGACATTTCCTTGAGAAAGGCTTCTAATGAAGTTCCTTGGCATATTCTGTTCTTGCTTCTTGGTCTTCATTCTGATTCCTAGTGAAGAAAGAAATGCTATTAGAAACAGAGAGACACACATTCAATAAACATAAGTAGACTGTAGCTGACATGGACCTCTTTTCAGAATATGTCTAAGAATTTTTACACATTTCTTTCCTTTACTGAAAACCTCATTTTATTATGCAAAAATGTAATCACTCTTAGCTCAGTAAATCCAGTGTTTTAATTGTCTACAAAGTCCCATGATTAGACCCTCAACTGACAGAAGATGCTATTAAAAAAGCACAGTGGTCTACAAAAAGATGTAGAAATATGAAAAATGTTATTAATCCTTCTTATTATAGAATAGCATTGAAAAATGAACACTATGTCATTATAGAAAGTTTTGTCTTTTTAATCTGAAAACAACTCCTTCTCTTAGTTATTTGGTTAAGGTTTATTCTGCTCTTGAACGCATGCTCTTGAAAATAAAGTCTATTTCATATTCAGTTCAACACTGAATAATCAAAATTTTATTTTCATTTCAAAACGTGCTTCTGCATGACACAGTTCCTTAATTCCAGAGTTAGGATTGAAGAGTGGTACCTTCCTAACCTGGCCTGTTGGAGCAGGCATTGATACTGATATAACCCTGTATGCAATCTGCCTAATAAATGACCTGGTTAGACAGAGCTTAGACTCAGATATTCAGTTTCCAGAAAGCTTCTTGTAACACAACGTCAACATTTCCAATGAATATAGAATAAGAGCCTTTCCCTCACAGCAATTTTTTCTTCAAAACATGTATGTGCTGTAAAACCAGTGTATTGCCCATCCCACTGGAAAAAGCCACACAATGGAAATGTTTTTTCACATAGCTTTTCTATTTCATAAGAAAAGCAGACTAAAATTTTAAAACTAATATTGGATCTCCTCTAGACAGCCCAAGAAGTTCGTTAAGTATATCTTCGAAGAGAGTGAGGAAAAGGAGGCAGAGATGAAGGAAAATTGTACAGATTCAGCAAATTAAAATCTGCTTCAGGTGCCAAGCAACTTAGTGCCATGCACTAGAAAAGGCAGAGGTTTCTATAAAATTGCGAAGACATTTGTGAACATTGGCTGAAAAAATTATTTGTAACTGATTTTATCAGAAAAGATGTATGCACCTCAGAGAGAAGCCATATAATTGAGGCAAACTTTCACACAGTAGAATTTGTTAATATTATTATCAGCATTATGTTAAAATAATTTTGCCTCAGTTACTGTTTTTGCCCAAAATAGCGCCAAATTTAAGACCAATAAATATCTGAAAATACCTTTTATCTGTTAAAGGAAACCAGTTTAGTGTTGCAAAATAAGGCAAAGAATCAAAAAATGGTATGGAAATTAGAGAATTTTATTTCTTGATAAGCCACACTTGGGCAAAAACAAAATTGGTAAAAAGTTCAAATTTCACAACAAGTACATAAACTATTTTAGGTGGAAGACCTTGGCTCTGGGGAAAAAGTGTTTCCCAACAACATTGTAATAATATTAGATGGAATTTTGATTAGATACTATCTGTGTAACTGACATTGAGTATTTTTCTTAAAAAGGGATATACTATTCAAACCAATGGCTTAGTACACTGTCACAGCAACACGTGCTATTAAAGGGACAAAATGAATTGAGAGGCAATCTTAATTTTGCACTTGCTGTGACCAAGGTGATGCCTTCTGTCCCTTTGTGGTCACCAAAAACTGACATGTGAAGGCTGCCCCAGAGCAGAGGCTGGGTAGAGCTACAGAATAAAGCAGGGATTCATTCCAAGGATCTCCTCCATGGATCCACCTTGGGCAGCACAAGAGCCCAGCCAGGGCTGCACCCAAGATGAACCCAAATGGTCCCAAAATGCACGATATCTCACGGGGTCTCTCCCTGGGATCAGCTCTGCTCCATGTGCACATTGCAGTTCAGTGTCCAATTCCAGCTCAGCCCCTGCACTCCCATCCTGCTTGTTTTTCTCTCTCCAGCCCACGGGGTTTGTGCTCTTGGGGCTGAGATTGGGATCATTTGTCCTTGGTGCCCAGCTGGAGCAGGAATTGTTTTGTGTCCCTGCTCTGTGCACAGAGCTCACCATGCCCTAACACGGAGCTCAGAAGTGCACACTGAAGCAGCACAGAACAGAAGAATAGCAAAGCTAAAGCTGAGGCAGCAAAGGCAGTGTCCCCCACCCAAGCCCTGGCACTCACCAGCCCCCTGGGGCACTCGCAGGGCTGCGTGGCTCAGCAGCACGTCCTGCCGGGAGCGCTTGGCAGCGTCCGGGGCCTGCAGGCTGCCCAGCACCGTGTTCGAGGTGGAGCTGCAAAAGGGCCACAAAGGAGTTTGCTTTCAGTACAGTCACTACTAACAGTGGCTCTGGCCTTGCAATGCAGAGATACTTCAAATATTATCCAGTGTTCATAGAGTCCTAACAGAATGCAAGGAATAAACTAATTTATTATGTATATCTATGGATACTATTCCCCTTTCTCCTTTTAAAAATTTTACAAGAATGCTTCAACTGTGAAAATAAGAACTAATGTTGGCACTTGTATTCAAAGGCAGGACAATATGTCACAGTTTTGTTTGAAACTATAGAAGCCAGTTTGATGGCCATCACATACAAATTATACTAAGAAATAATCTTAAGGCATGTTACAAAATCCCTGAAATGACCAAGCTGTGTTTATTGAAGAAATCACATTTTTTTATTGCTGTAATAACTTTTCTACAGCCTCCAACACAGTTGGAGGGGGTGGCTTCCTAGCAGACAATACTTTTTAACTAAGCTGCAAGAAAACTGTTACAGCTTCAAATTCATTAAACCAAAACCTCTATATTTTATCCACAGCACTTTATGTGATGGACTTAAGGTCTACAGTGAAAATTATGAACCTATCTGATCTCACCCTTCTGCAATTGCCTCACAAACTTCCTCGGTTCCACTCTGCAAGACAGCCTCATAAACAAGCTAATTGTATTTATGTCCCAAGTTCCTAGGCTTTTCCTATTCCTGTAATAAATATTGTATTATTTCCACTTTATAGTTCCCTAACTCACACTTTCTTAATAATAATTTTCTGCCTAAATGGAAATACATAGCAAGCAGCAAAGACTAAGACTTTCCTTGTGCCATTCCTAAAAATCTACTCATGCATGCCTCTTGCAAGAGAGCTTATGCCAATAAGAATATACCATTATTTGGTAAAATAGTCTCTTATGACTGACTTGCTTCTAATCCCTTATCCTGAAAATACAGCTGTTTCAAATTATACTTCTAATGTGGACCATATGACTGAAATTTACATTTTTATTCTAGCATTAGGAGGATGAATGACTGGAGTGAGCCACTTGAATCAGGGAAAGCATGGGAGAGAAAAGAGGGAAAAAGTAAAGAAGAGAATGGAATGAAGGCACTCTGAAAAGTAAGAGCACATTGCTTTTCTCCTTCAGAAATGTGTTTTCATTCCTTCTCTTCATAACCAACTGCTAGACAAAACCATAAAGAATTTCAGTCTACAGACAAGTTACAGAAGCACAATGATCTCTATAAAAGGAACAGAAGTTGTGAGATTTTTCTGTAGTATACTGGGAAATATGGTTGAGACACAAAAGAAACAAGGTGAACAGAAACATCTAGTCTTTTGGGAAGAAATAAGCATATATACATGCTTTAAAATTATTACACAGTTATTACAAAAAAAAAAAAAAAAGTACTTCACAAGCCTGTCTGAGAACTTTCACCTTAAGACTAGACAAAGCAGGTTTCAAAAGTTCCCATGCCTCTCCTTAGAGAGAATGTAGAAAAAACTAGCTTGGTTTCAGAGAACAGCTGATTTATTTTGCTAAATTCATAATCAGCTATTTGAAAATGTGAGCAGTGCCTCTTTTCTCATGCTAGAGCAAAAGAGTTTATTCCTCCTCCTAGCAAGACAGTTTAGAACAGTAACTGATAACAATCAGAATAGTAACATGAAACTAGACCAGATGACTCTGATCTTCGAGGAGAATTCTCTCTTTTAAAGATGCTAATAAACAAAAAGGCACTTAAGTTTCTTCCATGTCCTGTGATCTGTCTATAGCCTTGTCCCAACAGTCTTGAGATATTCTGCATAAGACCTGTGTGGTGGCAGCTCCACTCATGTCTAGCAACGGGTCATTTGTAACATGATTTTTAAAATGGTTGTATCAATTTCTGCTTTTGGAAATAGGAAAAAATAAAAGAAAGACCAGCTGTTTCATAGCTAATCAGGTTTAAATAACGAAAAAAAAAAATCCCCAACCAACCAACCAACCAAAGAAATACATACACAAAAAAATTATAATTCAACTTAATGTCTATTCAATTTCAACTTTTCTGCTGCTCTTTTAGGATCATAAACCAGAAGTGATGATACAAAAGTTCTTCCTAAAGCAGACTGCAAAAAGCAAGTCACAATATATGAGACTGAAAATGAATTATCAGAAAATCAAAGTTGATCACCTAACTATTGTCCTGTACATTTTTTTCCTTGCTTTCTATTTTGGTAGTTTCTAATGCGCTCCAGCAAAGGCAGAACGTTCTCAAAAAACTTAGATTTTTTTTAACCGATGACAAAATTTCTCTTTTCAGAATTATGTGCCATCTTTCCATTTTGAGTAGACAGCAGCTACACAAGACATTATATTAGTTTGTAATTATTAAAACAGAAGTTCTTAAACCAAGACTAAAGAAAAAAAATCTACTGAAGTTACCCAGAAAAACAAAAAATTCAATTGAATTCAAGCATATTTGAATCAGAACATGTCATATGCAGGTCCAAACGACTTCTATAAGACGTTTTCAGATTTGAAATATTAGAACAAAACTGAAGTAAGAACATAAGAAATGAAAATTCATTTTGTATAGAAGGGTTAGTTTAATCTAACCTTAGTATCTTTCTTTTTCTCTGAGCAGCTGAAGTCATTGCCATATATGAGGGCTTCTGAAATACTGGAGCAGAATTTTTGTTTCTTAAGGAAGAAAAATCAAGTCTGAAATAAAAGAATTGTATTTGTGTAAAACATTATTGGAAGAAGTCAAGTAAATTTGTTCTTAACTGTAAACAAATATATGTTAAGTTGAAAACCAAAACTGGAAATTAATTTCATTAATGTTATTTGAGAAAGCTTTGCAGAGTTCTGACATGCATGGCAGCTTTAAGCATGGCATTTCACAATGTGGAGAAGTACAGTACTCATTTTAAAGACAGAGAACATAAGGCTTAGACAAAGTAACTTGCCTGAGGCATCACAATCAATTTAAAAAATGCTGTATTTTCTTTTTGGTACATATCTTCTAAAACAGGATAAGCTTTCAACTTCATTTGTTGTCACTATCATACTCCTGGTTTTCAAATAATGCAGAATTGAATTTGATGTTGATCAAAATTGAGGGTTTGATTTTCAAAATGTTGGGTTTATTTATAAAATGGATAGAAATGGAAAAACCTAGCTGTACAGACAGGCAGGATTAAATGACTTGGTAATGTTTCTCACCCACATGAAAGGAAAATACCTTTGTACAATGCTACTGGCGCACGGCTGTGACTCCTTCACGGATGAGTAAGCAGACATTTCAGCTGTTTCCTCTGTACCTTCATAGAGAACGATCGTGGAGTTCATGAGAGCTTCGTGGCTCTCTGGGATCACGTCACACGTGGTGTCCATGATGCTGCCCTTCCTGCCTGGCACATCTGCCCTGCAGGCACTGACTGCCCCCAGGCCTGCCAGGTGCAAAGCCTCCTTCGCCACAGGCTGAGCACACAAGCTGTGCACTGGCTTTCTGCAGGAGTCTGGAGTATTGACTAGAGGGTACACCTCCTTGGCCAGAGAATCCTCCAGGTGCTGCAGGCTGCAGTGGCTGGAGGCAGGTGGACTTGGGGCTACCACGGGAGAGTCCATCAGCTTCCTCCTCATTCTCTTCTGCGGCGGTTCTGTGTATTCTAACACCTGCCGGGTATTGTTATTCCTTTCTTGTGATGGTGTACCAGAAGAGGTGCCTGGCAAACATAAGTAATGATGGTTAGCACATCTAACTGCACATACCGCTCACATCTGGCTTTTTCCCTCCTCTTCCCCTAGTGAGACATGAGCAGAAATTATTAAAATACTCCTTATTTCATATGCATATCAACTTGATCATGTAAGTGAAATGATTTCTATAGCAGCATTGTCTAAGATGGCATTTGCTGTGACACTCAAGGTATTATAAATGTGCATAGGTTGGCATAGTTAACCCCAGAGGTTACAGAAATAATCACAACTAAGATCTGACAAGAGGGAATGGAAGAGTAAGAGAAAAGACTATTGCACCACCATGACAAAGCTCATACTTTAAGGTGGTACAATCACAGGAACCTAGAGCTGACTCCTGATCACAGCAGTTTTTTCCCCAGCAAGTACCACGCAGAATAATGAGAGACTGTTGAAAAAGGAATGACTCAGAACCATCTAGAAGGAGAACATTTTCTGACACTGCAAATGAGAAAGCAGTGTTTTGCAAAGGGGCAAACAAAGAAGTTAAAGTTACTAGGATTCTGTCACCCTACTATATCAACTGTGGGGAGCAAAGCTCTTGACTAACAACTTCCCCCACCCTCAAAAATAAAGGAAGCAATACAGTGCAATTGGCCATTCTCATTCATCCTGATTTAAACTATTTTCCTTGAAGTGTCATAATGTTTTTATTTTCAAGCAAATGGTAATAAAGGCAATGTCCAAAGTAAGACAGAAGAGGCCTTTCTCAAGCTCTGAGTGAAGGAGGATCATTTTAAGACACAGCTCACTGTTCAAATGGTGACTTACACAGTTATAATACCAAAAAGCTACAGAATCTTTTTTAAACAAATCAAGAGCAGGAGAGGGCTGTCAAAACCCCAAGTGCTTCTATATTTAACTTCCAGTGCAAATATAAGAAATGAAGCCTAGTATCCTTAAAATGCCTATGGATTGGATCCCCTTCAGTTGGCAGCCACAGATTCATACTTCTTTCTGCATTGCCCACTTCATGCCTATGAGCAACTCAACTGCAAAAACAACTCCTGCTTTTTAAACTGATGCAAGTTACTCGGGAATTAGCTACGGTATTCCTAGAACAGTGTTGATAAATATTTATTTCTTCTAAATTTCATTCTATTTTTGCCTCAGACTAAGAAAGCTAGTTTGAACTCCTCAGCTTGAATGCTCCTATAGTTCTCTCTCATGTGTTAACACTTAGGGCATTTTAACTGCTCCAAAAACATTCTTTGAACACGACAAAGATTGATTAAGAACATGTATGCATTGTATTATTTCACCTCCACAATCTTGATTTGTTACAGAAAGCAAGGCTTAAATAGCTGTAGCTTTTTCTCTGCTTACCATTTCCAGGTCCCATTTAATGTTGACCTCATTGCCCAGTTGCATCCAAATTTGCCAAGAGGCTTTAAAAAAGCCGATTCCCCAAGCACCCTCAGAATTCAGGTATCTTGGAAAAAGGCCCAAGTGAAGTCCTCATGAAGGAAAGCCAAGGAGGGTCAATCCCAGCACTGTTTTTGGTACTAGACATGCCACCTGATGGGATACCCAGCTAGATGGGATGACGCCCATTAGGAGATAGAAAACAGAGCTGCAAAGGACAGCCAAGGATTTAACGACCACAGCGAGACCTAGACCTGTTCCAGGAGGATACAAGAGGTAGTAGCAAAGTGTGTACAACTACCAAGGAAATGAGATACAGGCCACAAGTCTATTCTGTGTTGCCACAACTTAATTCAATAATGAAACCATTGAAAAAACAAAGCAAACATTAATTCCTCACTCAGGGGCTCAGTGGCAGAAGGAACAATGTTTAAACTGTTCATGGGAAAAGCAGTGCGGACAATTCCAATTCCATTCCATTGCTTGGAGCTTTGAAGAAACACGTACATGGAAAACTTGGGCCTGAGAGGACTGCCTGGCATGAAATAACTGAATTGTGAATTAATCTATGTGTGCACAGCTCACTTGATGTATGTAAAGGACCTTTCCTTTGTTAAAATACAAAATATATTGTTATCTTGTACCACATCTAATCCACAGCCAGCCTTCACCGGGTGAGATGCAGCAGGTTGCCAAGATGCTGATTGTAATCTAAACATTAAACTCATTCAGGATATTCCCCATGAGCAGTGGAACAGAAACAACAGTAAAACAGGGCATGAGTGCTCCCCAAATAATCTTTACCTTCACCCAAAATAAAAAAGGCCTACTGTGATAAAGACATATTACTCCAAGACTTGGTTGGATTTAGTAATCAACAAGAAACTTATTTATGAACAATTTAAAACATCTATTCTCTGTCACTATCAACAATGCTATGCTTCATTATGTACTTGCTCTTTAATTTTTAGTAAGTACAATATATACCTCAGTGTAATTTTTAAATCTTTAAAAAAAATTCTAGTCATCACAACCAAAAATTGAATGCAAACCTTTTTTCAAAAAACTTTTGATATCTTATATTCTTAAATACAAGAATAAGGTTTATATAATCTAGTGTTTGAAATAACTGTCCATTAAATGACTCAGGGCACATTTAAAAAATTCATTTATTAGTTTTTACTCCTATTTATACGCATCTGAATGTCTGTTTCTGGAAAAATAATGGTTACAATTCTATTAGTCCATTGTTACATTAGGACAGGGAGGTTTCAGTTTCACAAAGTTTGCTTACTGTAAGACACTGAGGTTTTGCTAATGTCCTAAAGTTACTAGAAGGAAGTCTGATGGAGAAACATTTTGGTGTGAGTGCCAAGTTTTAGAAGCTTCTACAGGCCTCAATTTTGGAAGCATTTTAAAATTAACTGTAAATACCAGCATTTAAATCATTAACTAAATACGTAAAGAACACAAAAGTACTGCCAACATAAATAATTTGATGAATTCCATCATACTGGAGAGCATTTTGTACGGTAATACAAGTAAACTAATAACGATAGTTGCAGGAATTCTATATAAGGCAAATATAAGCTGTTAGTAAAAACAAAGATCTATTTTTAAAATCCATTTATTTCTGGAATAAAACTCATTGTAAAACTAAGTTAAAACACAGCAAGCTTTTCTTGTCATTAAAGTGTTGGAAATAATACAAGATACTTAAGAAGTGCTCTTCCCATAGCTTTTTGTGAGAATATTAGGTTGCTCCTAACACAGTAAACAGGTAAACAAACCAGCAATACTTGGCTTCTAAATAACAAACCAAACATGATGTGACAAAAACAACCCCAAAATCCTAATTCCACTTCAGCTTCCTGTTCTACTGTATATAGCTCCAAACAGTTATGACCTCAGGTAAGTAAACATGCAGCAAGAAAAAACGTTAGGACCCACAAAATAAAGAATTGCCAGTGTTGCTATTTTCACCTCACTAAGGAAGCAAGATACTGAAGCTAATTGCTAACTTTCCTACAAGTGCTTTTAATAGCTACTATTGAGAAGTTTATGTAAAAGGGACTCAGACAACAGAAGCTGCTACAGAAACTCGACTACTTCCACACATTTCTAAATACATGGTACTGAAGATGGTACAGTGGAGAACCATGTAATTTCCTTAAAGGACAAATCCAGCTAGTTCCTGAATGGATGGCTAATGGTAATCATTAAGTACTGTCATTATTTTCCTACTGAAAGATAAACAACATGCTCCGACTATAAAAAAAAATACAAATTCAAATGTGCTCCATAATAAGGCAGGGATATTATGTTTATAGTCTGTATTTGCTTAATGTTTTACAGCTACTTCAATCTTTTGCATTGTCATCATCATAATTCAGTAATATTTTTTATTAAATGTACAACAATGAATCACTTATATGCTTTACAGAACAGCCACAGTTAACTTGATGAAGTAGCTTAAAAGAAAAAATTGGAAGTTTCATTTCCTTAACTAGTACTTTCACAGCTAAAATGAATCTCTTTAAAAATAAACATTATTCCAAATATATTTTAGAGAAGAGATCACCTGATTTTTCAAGCTGATGTTTATAAAAGACAATTGTCAAAATTCTTTAAGATACTATTTAAGAGATTCACTTGGAAATTAAACATCAAGCCATCACCCCCTGATCAACCACCCCCATCCAGTGACATGAGGTGGTTTTGGTCCTAAGTCTGCCGTATCATTTGTCCCAAAAGACTACTCAGAAGTACTGATTTATCTGACAAGAAACAGAGCAATAGCAGATATTTACAGCCCTGTGCACTAATACCTGAAGCAGAATGCACTATGTGTGAAACATGAGTCACAGGAAAAGTGAGCAGAGCTCACAGCAAAACAACTCTGATGAATTGAGTTAGTTCTAATTGACATTAGGGACAAAATAATACCCAAGACTTGTCTTCTTCTGGAACTCATGCTAATACATGCATAAGGGGATTATTTCTGGAAACTGTGCTAAATTAAGTCTAGCAGGTTGCTCTGCTAAAGTGAAATTAAATATTAATATATTCATTTCAATAAACATTTCTGGGCTACCACTGATTGATCAAATTACAATTCTAATCATACGTTTTCATTCCTTTAACAACTGACTCATGGAATTCCAAACTGCAAATGAGGTCTAGTCAATGCATTTCAATGATTTAATATTCCTGTGACCCAAAGGCATCATCAATGTGATGGCAAGTTTCACAACAGGTTCACAAACAACAGCTGTGAACTGAAAAAGGCTCAAATGCAGGCTGCATTCTTGCAAGTCCCAGTGATCAGGTGTACTGCTTTACACAGCATGAGAAAAAACACTTAGAAGTCACCTAAGACAGTATGGAAGAGTTGCTCAATAAGACAAATCTTTCCTATTCAAGGCACATGCTTTTTCTACTTTTAATCAAATCTTTTACTATGTGTAGCTGTAGCTCAATATTTCCTGCCATACAGAATAAAAAATTGACTTTTCAGATTCAGAATGTTTGTGACAAGGCAATGGATTCCTTTTTTTTTTTTTCTTCCTTATAAATCAATTCCATCCTCTCAGTAGTAATGTACAGTAAGGCTTCTGGAAATGGGATGCTTGAAACAATGCCAAGAACTTCCCCATTCAAAGAAATACTTGCAAGTACCAGTCAGAGCTCTCCACCCATCAGTCTGAACTCTGAATACTCTATGGCTCCCCATTAATGAACACTTAAGAATGGGTGCCCAAATACATTCTTAAATGAACTTGCTTCCACAGCTTGTGCTTTCTCTGAGACAAGCAGTTAAATTGTTCATGACATTGCACATTTATGGTTACATTAAGCATACACAAGCTTCCTCTAAATTTTTAATGTATGTGTCGAAAAAAAGAGAAGATATTGGAAAGCCAGCATTTTTTGTAAAAAGCAACAAATTTAACTTCTAATTAAGGTCAGAATTTTACAAAAGGTGTTTAAAGATTTCAAAGGCTAAAGGAAAAAGAAGATAGAAGGAGGCCAACTCCTGTAGTGAAGCCCTCCATGTGCTCTGGCAAAGCACATGAACTTTAATTAGCTTTCACTAGAAATCAAGAGCTGATACACAAGAATTGATCACCTTGATAATTTGACCATTGAATGAATGGCCAGAAAACTTCTTTATGTTTTCCTCCCATACTATGACTTTAATACTATTTAATATGTCAGAGACCCTTTCCAAGGAAGTCATCTTCATTACAAACAAAGACTTGGGCATCACTGCAAATCAGCTGAAATTCTTTGCTATTTTGAAACTCCTGATTGGAAGAAGGACCTTACAACAAGACCATATCAAAATCAATTAATATAATAAAGTATTTAGAATTATATCCCAAGAACTTCTTTCTGTAGAAGACTTTCAACAAAATCAGAATAAATCCCCCTACCGTTTCACCTTTGCCATCCCTCTCTTTGCCATTTTCAGATTCTTTTCCCACATCAATTACCAGTTTCACTTTGTTCTTCAGGACCAGTTAAACAAATGTAGTCAATTCCAAAGAAACACACATGACCTTAAGGTCCTGCTTTCATAATTTTACCTATTCTGCAGAAATTACGTAGCTGCTTTGACCCTTTGGAGAGTCAACTTTTCTGATTACAACCATTTTATTTAACTTAAAGACCTTATTTTTTATGTGAAAACACCCAATAACAATTAATTTGCATTTGAACATTGTCACGGTTCTCTCAAAGAACTGCAGGCAAAAGTTTGTGGCATTAAAAAAAGTTTCTGCAATGATTACTGCCTCATGTTCTGCAACACACAGAATTCAGCAGTGTCTTTAAATACAGATGGTTTCCTGCATCCCTCCCAGTTTCAACACACAGTAACTAAAGAGGGACCTGTAGTTTGTTCATGATTGAAACTTCCAAATTGGATAAGGAATGCATACTGCACACATCCCTAGATAGTTCTGAGTTCAACAAAAGACATGCAATTATTTATTCTGTAAGCCTACACTGAAGAGAAATGAACATTTTTCTCATAATGCTTTGTGTTTTATACATGAGTGCTATCTCACCTTTGCAGAGGGATATTACCTCAAAAATTGTCTTTCAAAAGTGCTAACATAGGTTCAAAGCAACACCTGAGATTTGTTACTAGCAGACCTAGTACACTCTCTTCCTCAATCTAAATGCTCCAGACTTCTATTGCACAGAAAGGAATCATTCCATTGCCATCAAACAAACAAACAATTGAAGAGGAGCTATTTAGTTGTGTTTGTGCTGAACAGAAAAAAAGAATTCAAGCACTAGTAAGTGGGTTACTTTTTTCCTCCCCACTTGTATTGAAGTGATTGTATCAACACCATTATTATTTAAGGTAACCTTTCCCTAAAGGTCTCGGGTTCCCTCTGGCTGAGATGATCCCGAGCTGTGTTAAAAAATCTCTTTTCCCCAACCCAGCTGAGAAGAAATCAGATGTCTTCAGCTGTCATTCTCAAGGTTATTATTTCTTATCAAAAACATTTTCTGTCTGGCCTGCCAAGGTCTGTTCTGCAGGTCAGTCTGAGGCACACTGCCCGCCCACGGGGCTGGTGTTGTCTTTTATACTACAAACTACGTATATTTACAGTTATGTTCCAATACCTATCACCTATGTTAGGCAATGAATTTCTACTCTAAACCAATCCCAAAATGCCACCATCACAAAGAAGATGGAAGCTAGAAGGAAGAAGGACAGGACAACGCCCAAATCCCTCCATCTTGTCCCCCTAGACCCCCATAGTAAAATTCTTCAAAATTTCACCTTTCACCCTGTGACAACTACTGTTATGCTACTTAAACTTTTGTGACTTGTAATTCTTCATACAAGGTTGGTAATTTGCTCCATAGGTTAGGATGGAATTCCCAGGTGTCTTTTGCTTCCTGGCAGGGTCTCCGAGCCCCTGCCAGGATCTTGAGCCATCCAGGGCATCCAGAGGGATGTCCAGGTTTCTGATATAAAGGTTGCAAAATTTGGAGAACAGTTGTTCCTGTCATGTTGTATCCTGCATCTAATGGGAGGAGGAGAGGAGTGACAGTAACGCCTCCTATTTCCTCTTCCAAAGACCACAAAGCAAATAAAAATCATAAAAATACAAAAGATTTTTATGATAATCTTCATCCAAAGCCACCATTTACAAGTGAAAAAAGTCTTAGCTGAAAACTGAAAATCATTTACCTACTTGAACTTAAAGTTCAAGAACTTTAGGATAATAGAATAATTGGAAATCCTACACATAAGGTTTTCAAGAAAACCCCCTAAATAATGTCTAATGATTTTAATAAAATGAAGTGCTTATGTTTTAATAGTTAATGTGCAATTTAAGTAATAGTTGTTTCAGAATTACTTTCACTAAGAACAAATGAGGCCTCTTCCAACACAACACTTGAAGAAAGGTAGAAAAGAAGTAGATTAACCAAGAACTCAAACAAAGCTTACTAGCATCAGAAACTAAATTTCACAACAACAATAACCTACATATGACAAGACAAAATCATTACAACCAATATTTTGTTACAAAGGATATTACAGAGCTTCTGGATTAGTGTCCCTATCTATTCTGTCAGAAAAAAGAGTACCTCTACCCAAAAACCCCAGTATCTAAAACCATATGCCTATGACTTAAAACAAATACCAGCTTTCAACCTTGCTGAATGAATCCCTGACTGACATGGGCAGATTAAGTAGTGTAAGCATGCAAATCTGCTAACTTTCTTTTCCTCCTCTCTGTAGAAACAAAAGCAAACACACATTAAAAAAAAAAAAAAATAATCCCAAACTAAAATCAAACCAATGCCACTCATGAAAAAAACCCTCAAACTAACCAAAACACACAAACCAAGCCAAACAACTCCAGCCCACTGCCAGCACAGTCTGAACTTCACGCTGCAGACAGTGAGTGAAACACTGTGTATCAACTATTTGGTACCATCAACAGCAACACAAACACATGCCAAAAATCACAGGCACTCCTTATGAGAAGAGGGGCAGTACGTGGTTTTGATACAATAATTCTCAAGATGTAGAGAAGAAGAAAGCTATCAAAAGGAGGGAACTCATTTCACCCTTCAGCAGGGGTCAATGGTCTTTTTGGAACTACCAGCTTTGGAGAAGCTGAAGTATTTTTGAAGCAGTATTTATCTCTTTTTCCCTTGTTACCTACGGATGTCTGTCAGTTATGGATCATTGGCAGTAATGAGAAAGCCTCAGGGCGTTGAGTGCTCCCTGTCCACAGCACAAAACACAGGCAGAGCCCCACAGCAGTTGCACTATCAGGGTGAAATATGGCATGTAATCCATCAGAACTGCCTATGAGGATTCCTCGATCCCTTTTTACCCAGACTATGCTCCAGGGCAACTCCCTTCACAGCTAAAGAAGAAAAGCCAGCTATATAGAATTATGGGGAAAAAATTGAACCATCAGGATATAGCAAAAGTCAGTTCCATGGTAGATACGGCAAATCCTTTGATTCTTGGAAATATAAACCCCTAAAATATTGTAGTAAATTGATTCCAATTGAACCTGTAATTCATAGTAAATCTCATCTCCCTCAAGGCTATTAGAAACTACACAAAACTATACCTGCTTAATGTTTCAAGTCACTTTAACAGAATTATAACCAACCACTATGATTCCCTTCCCATGAATGTCACATGAAAGATTCAAATGCAATTTTTAATAGCACTCAGGATCTATGAACATTGATACATGGGTTACATTATAACAAGAAGAGGATGAATTAATCTGTTGCAGCGTGTGTCTAGCCATTGCAAAAGTAAATTTCTTTCCCATACCCAATTAGGAATGGAACTTCATAGAAAGTGGGTCTGAGAATCAAGTTTACATTCGGCTTCAGTGTCTGCAGAAGTGCACATCTGTGTTTATGGATGATATCTGACTGTTGCAGGAGATATGTAAAACTATTTCCAACAGAGAAAAAAATTAATGATATACTTACTGCATGGGGTGTTCGGTCTGCTCACAAGCTGTGGGAATGAAAAGATAGCTGACATTTCTACTTCATCGTTTTGATTTTGATTCTTTTCTTCAGTCTGGTCAGCCCAAGCTACTGATTTTTGTCTTTGAATCAGCTGCTCAACCTCTGCATATTCAGTCTCACTTAAGTCATTTGTCAACCCAGCTTCTCTCAACATCAGGTGTTGCTTGCGAAGCACTGGAAGTGCAGTAGTTAGTACTCTGTAAAACAGCAAGGGGCAAGACAAGTTCCCTTAAGAAAACACAATCTTAACCCAGAAAACAAGAAGTTTGAGAAGAACCTTGCTTCTGTTTCAATTAAAAATAAATTCTCTAAATAGGTCTTCTCAAGTTACAAGTGTCAGAATGTAAGTCTTACCCCACCTCTCATGAAACCATACTTACTTTTCTGTTTGCTTATTATACTGATCTTGAAGGGACACCAGGGTCAACATGTGTTCAATCTGGGCTTTAAGTGCCTGAACTTCCAGGTTTAAATGGCAATACTGCAGATCTTGACAAAGCTCCTTTAGGAAATTAGGAATAAAAATGAAAATCAAACAGCTGTACATCAAACCAGTAGGAAGAAACTAAAACTTCAACTAAAAATATTAGATCAGCCTATATTGAAAAGTAAAGATGGAGTGGAGCTATATTATTATAATAAATTTTTACAGTAGAAAAGTAAGAATTATTTGATTTTTATTGACAGGCATAAATATAACTTTGTAGATTCGTTTGACCAATAGTATGTGTGCAGCAGTCAGCATTACGAGTCCAACAGGCACACATGGATGCTTATCTCCACATGTCCAAACATCTTTGCCTCTTTCTGTATACTCCCTCCATATATTTTACTTTATTTCAATTATTAAGCTGTTCCTAACTCAGAGCTTTTCCCCTTTTTCCACTTCTCCCCCATCCCCAGCCGTGACAAAGTGAAAGGTGTTTTACTTTTGGGATGCACCCATCTGGACCCAGGAGGCGCATTTCATTTTCAACACGGTGCAGCCACTTGGTGTTTTCCTCAAAGAGATTGCTCTGCTCTTCTCTTTTCTTCTGCATGCGTACATAGTGGCAGTTAAGTGCTGACAGCCTCAGATCCCGCTTGCAAGTGGCCTGAAAAAAAAAATCCCCCAATAATCAGCATTTGAGGTGAAAACTTTCAAATTATGTTCACCAAATTCTCTTGATATATTAAGATTTTTTCCTTACTTTTCTATAACATTACCAAATAATTCCTAGTAACTTGAGTATGTCCTACAAAAAGCCTGCTAAAGGATAAAGCATTGAGTAAAAATGAAAATCCTCTGTCTTCAAACATCAAACTCTTCTGATGTTTGTACTGTTTCTGAAATATGACAAGCAGAAGGCACAAACCCAGCAACAGCAAGTTGGATATAAGCAAGGTAGTGTCCTAACAAGGCAGAGGGTACCCTTTTCTATTTAGAGGACAACCATACTCTGCCCTTGACCTCAAAAATTTGATCACTACATCAATAGTCACAGAGGAGTGATAATCTATGTGTCCCATTTTCATGAAATATTTATGCATTAATTCATTACGCAATTACTTAAGGAAAATTAACACAATTATACCAAAATCAAGAGACGATACCCTGCACTACATTACAGAAAACTCACCTTTTCTACTCTTTCTTCAGAGCATATCAGTTGAATTTGTTCATGACATTGATTCTGATAATATTTCTTTAGTGTATTTTCTTTCAGTTTCTTTTCCACTTTGAGGTACTCTTTTCTGATTTCCTCACGTTTTGCAAAAACATTTTTAAGTACTTCCTTGTACCTAAAACCAAAGGATAATAATTAATTATTTACTGAAGACTTTTTATGACCATCTCTTTGGTAGGGGAATTTTCAAATCCAAATTAATAAAATAAATATAAAGAAATGAAAAGGAAATGAGTAAAGCCTAATATACGTAGGCATGAAATAAAATGTCAGTACATCAGTAAGAATTTTATGTATTTGAACTGAAAGGGGGATGGAAATTTTGAAGGAGTCACTAAAAATAAACCTTGTCATAATTATGAAGACAACACTGGGATTTAAAAGGTTTATGTGCAGAAGCTTCAGATGACTTTCTCTAATTCCAGAAGATACTAAATACCTACATTCTCTACTTCTTATATCTATTAAGCACATCAGACTACTGTTGCCATAGACACACAAGGTGCTCAAAACCCTGCTAGCTATCCTCAAAAAAAAAGGAGATAGCCACAAAGGTCTTTGGATGCTCACTTTCCCTGAAGGAGCTGTACAATTTCCATCACTCATGGAGGACGAAAATCAGAACATTCACCACGTTTTAACACATACTAGGCTAATGGGAGAAAAACCAAACTGTGGTAGATGGTAATCAAGGAGTTATTGAGTAACCAGTTAGCTGGGTACCCCTAGTCTCCAACACAAGTCAGAATTAACAAGAACAAGACCTGGAAGCATTGCCATACTGCAATATAACTTTCACTGTTGGTAATTCTTCACTCCACTCCTGAATACTGAAAATGTACAGTACAGAATGGCCAAAAAGATACTGTATATCTCAATAAAAACCAACCTCATATACAAAGTATTACATTACATCCTACCTTGTTAGAACTTGACATAAAAATAAAAGTTGAACATGCAAGTGTTCTAAAGACATGCAACATTTGAGGTTATACAGTTTTTACCATCAAAAAACCCCATACAATTAAAAACTGTAAAAATGCTAAAATACCCCAGGTTCAACTCCAGAACAAGTTGAAGAGACATTCTTATCATGTAATTGACTTCTTGGCAGTGTTTCAGAAGTAGAAATTCTATTTCACAACCTAAAGTTTGAATAACTGAGTCTTTTATTCTATTCTGAGTGTTTTATCACTCGCCTTTTAAAAAGAAACAGAATTAAGAAAATAATTCTTCTCCGCAGATTTAGCAATACAAGAGCTTTTCACTGTCTAGAGGATGCTGTTGTATCTAGGTAAAAAAAAAGTGTACTAAAACACTCACAGAATTTATAAGCGTTATTTTTTTAAGGAACACTTATAGGTTAATGGTTGGAGTCTATGATCTTTGAGGTCTTGTCCAACCTAAAAGGTTCTATAATAATGCAACAGTCAGCTGCAGAGTAACAGAGCTCTTACCCCACACTGTTTTCTATCCATACAACTATACTACTGATTGCACTGCTTGGAAAATTTGTGTCCTCCTTAGCATCCACAGAAACATGGTTCCTCCCAGCTGCCTGGGAAACAGCAATAAGGAATCAAAGCAAATCCTCCCAGTTTCTATCACAGTAAAAAGCTGGGCATAATTCAGGTGAAGGTGGAGATTCTGATTCTTTGTACCCTCCTTATGAGGAGCCATTGCTGGTAAAGCAACCTTTTACATTCACCAGTGCTCCAAATACAGCATCAGCTACAGAAGCCTTTGTGGATTCAGCCTTTCAATTAGGACATTTCTGCTCTCATGGAGTTACCTTGACCCTCTGGTCTGCACTGTCAAAATTACAAAGTTACCCTGTAGGCACACCCAGGGTATGAACCCCCTACACCACCTGGAGTCCAAGAGCTCAAGGACCTGCTGGATGTAGTTCTGGAGCCAGTGCCCACTGTCTACCCTAACAGGCTCAAGACTTGAAGGGGTGGCACACAACCCATCTCCAAGTTTCAGCAGAAGGAGGATGATTTTAATGCTTGAAGAAGCAAGTGATGCTTCTTCAGTGATGCAAAAACTATGGGTGGTTGGACTGAAATACAAGATCATGGACAAGGCTCCCTTCCCTGTCCCAACTAAAAGGGAGCAGCACAATATCCTCGAAACCTGTAAATGAACGGGAGAAATCCACTCATTACCCACACCACATCAGTAGGATGAACCTGGCAGGATACTCAGGACAAAGAAGACAATGAGACATGCACATCATTTCTGACATCCAGAGGGACTGGGATAGGTTTCCATGTGGTTCTTTGGATTTTCCATAACAAACATTCTCTGACCAAGCAAACCTTGTCATAGAATATGTCCAGCCTTTTGAAAAGATATTTTAGAGACCTTGCCCTTGACTGACTCTTCCCACACACAAAGAATGAAATAAAGGGCAAATCACAGGAAATAAAATCAATCTTAAAGACATACAGTGCAAAAATATGCAGGAAAACTGTCAGAACTATCAACATGACTTAGAAGCCCACACTTCTTTTGAAAATTTAATTTAAATAACCTGAATGAAAGGGTTTATTGAAATGTCTGGAATGCCACTAAAATAAAGCAGTTAGAGAATATCTTGCTTTGAATGGTTTCTTACTATACCTCAGAAAGTTTTCCAGGTTTAAAAACAGCACATTCAAAGGGCCAAAAAAAAAAACAACAAAAGTTAGCTGAATCAACTTAGGTGAGTAATTGTCAGAAAGATGAGATGAGATATGCAGAGACACATCCAGAAAGTCCCTCTCTCCAAAACCTACCCTCTTCATGGAATACAATGGCTTCTGCAACAAATTGATACTTCACATTTTAGTTTGTTAGAGTGTTCTGTCATGAGACTGTCACATGAGAAAAGATAGACAGGAACACTACCAAGAAGAGAAAGAGGCCAAGAAGTATTAAAGCAATAGAAAATAAGGAATCAACAAACATAAAATGAACCCTTTGTAGAAAAACTTCCAGGTTTTGCCTCTCTCAAACCTTGCAGGAAAGATCCCACTTCAGCTACTGCCTGCCAAGAGTGGCAGAGCTGCTGTCATTTATGCAAACGACATTCTGCCTACCCACAAACACAACCTGTTCAGGAGCTTTGCTGGAAGCCAGCACTCAGATGCTCCTTCCTGTCACATGTCATTTCCTACGTCCTCCACTTTCATTTTAAAACCACCACCAAGTTGTTCTAAAAAGAAACAACATGTTAGGCAAAGCCATACCTAGATCTAAGTAAAGCAATGTTAAAATGAGAAAACCAATACTGGAAAGAGTAGGTTTGTTTTACAAATGCTTTTACAAGTTAGACAAACTCCAGCTTGGAAGCAAATGTGATTCATTTACCTTTCTATTTCCACTCGCTGGTTGTTTGAAAGTTCTGCTGTATTATGATTTTGAGGAATGCTTGCTTGCTTTTCTTCATATTTTCTCAGTTTCTCCTTCAACATTAGGATCTAAACCAAAAGAAGCACCCTTTAATTGAAATACGTTTTTTATTTATTTCCCGAAATTATCATTCTGTGCTGATATTGAACAGCTTTACAAATGGCAGCAGGCGATATTCCTCTCAGAAGACAAAATTTTCTTACTTCAAAATACATTAGACCCATATTACCTTACAGATTTAATCCCATTAACTATTTTTTTATATTCAAAGTCAACAGTTAACCTTTCAACCTCTTAACAACAGATTTTTTACATACCTCTTTCTGCTGTTCACTGCAAATTTTAGCATAGTGGCTTATGTGACTGTTCAAACTGACAACGTTGCTCTTCAACTGTAAAGAAACAAGTTAGAATTTAAAGGCAGCTCCTTCATGTTTTCATGCACAATCAGCACACTGTGTGTATGTACTACACAGTTACACATACACTATACTGTGAGGAAAGAGATTAATAAAATTCTGACTTGCACAATGAGAATATGACTGTCAGCTTTTGCTGGCATCTGTTGCACACCCGTGGCCAGAACATTTCCCTCAACAAACCAAGAATAATTACATTTACATATGCAAGCACATTTTGCATTTATTCAGATTAGTTTTAGTATTTAAATGTCTGTCTTGTGCATTTTATTATAAAAGCTACCTTTAAGTATACAACAAATGGAAACTACAGTGAACCCTGTATTACATGAACAGAATTAGGAGCTGCAATAAAAACAATAATGAAAAATTAAAATTAAACAACAGAGAGCAGAAAACAACATTCCAACTTTTCATTTATCAGGACAATCTCGCTGAGATTCTTGACTCCAGCTGAATTCTACCTGCACGCATCTGGACTGACTCTTGTACAACTGTTTACAGTTCTCTGAGAGAGCAATAGCAAAATAGTAAAAAAGGATGTGAATTCTGTCAGCTGAGGATTATTTCTAAATCTCATGCCCACAAAGCAAACTGTTTCAAACCGGCAGCATCATCTCATTAACAAAGCTATGCTGCTTTTAGGCCAGCTCTGGGATCTACTTTGTATCTACTACACCTATCAGTCATATAAGGAAGAGTTTACAATAAAGAAAGAAGACGGAACAAATTTTTGAGTCAGAAGTGAAGCAAAATATAATATTCCAAAATAAAAAAAATTCTTTTAATACTGGATTATTGTACTTGGACAGGAGATCAGTAAGAGCAATATACTCACAGAAGACTTGATATCCTTTGCTCGGTTTGCATACTTCAGAGTGTTATAGGTATCATCATAGAACAAAGAAGATGGGCTAATTGCAGCTATCATTATTGTTCTGCAATTTCCTCCAAGAGAATCCTTCAATAAACGAGTAAGCTTGCTGTTTCGATAGGGAATGTGCTTCTTGCTCTAAAAAGAGTGATAGATATTTGTATGCTTTAGGTAACTGTACTTCAAATAAAAGTCTGCTTAGAATTTCAGCAGTAACAACAACCATGACAAACAGCCATGAAACTTTTCTTTGACACAAGTCATTTTTCTTTGAAGTATCTGTACACCTGAAACAGTTTAAGTCTCTTGGAACTGTCCAACACATGTTTTAACTAAGTTACTTTCTGATGTATGTTACTTTCTGGATATGTAACTCCTATTTCTGTGATGGGGCAACTAACAGAAAAAGTAAACTACATTAAATGACATTCAGTTTACAAAATCATCCAGATTGGGAAGGACCTCTAAAATCCCTCTAGTTCAATCCCTCTGCTCAAAGCAGGGTCAGCTAGAGTAAGAGGGTGAGGACTACACCCAGCAGGGTTTTGATTACCTCCAAGGATGGAGATTTCACACCTTTCCAGGCAACACATACTCTGCTTTGTGAAGCTACAGAATTTTCGTCTCATTATACCAAGTTTGGTCACTAGGAACCCAATCCCATATCAAGTAAATCAATGTGATTCCTCCGTATGTCTGCGGCACAGATGTTAAACTCCACCTTCCCCTCCAACAAGATGGTGATGGGGACATACAGCATCAGAAAAGGAAATTAAATCTGATTTTCTCCTGGCATATCTGAAGGAGGAATTTGCTAGTTGAGCAGAAGGACAAAAAGAGTGTTATGGCAGACAATGGACTTCACTTAGGCAAAGGTTCAGGTGGTTTTATCATTCTCCTACACGATTGTACCTATTCCTTGCCTTGAGCTGGTGAGCCAGGTCAGGAGACTGGCTCACTGCTTTGAGCAGGGATGTGTGTGTGTATGGATGTATGTGAGATCCCAAAAGAACAACTTGGAAGAGATTCTGCTTTATCCTATAAAAGCTGCTCCCCTCTGAGATTAAAGGTTAATTGTAAGGTTATTCATGTACTCATGCGAGCTTCTCTGTACATGCTTGATTTTGAAGAAGCTAGATAAGAAAAGCAGGCACCATTCATTTTTGACACTATCCTTAGGCAGCTGCACAAGATTTTAGAGCATTTTCTCTCACTGGGACTGTCTTTCAGCTATCACAGATAAGATGGTGGAAACCCTTAAGACAATCTTATATGAGAATGATGATGTGAGTAGCATCAACAATGTAAACCACATTATTCAGTCAGCTGAGCACTTTTTAAAATGTTTTCAGAACACCAGGAGGCAAAGACTGCATGGCAAAGCAGCACATACCTTAGGATCTGCCAGTGCATTAATGACATTTCCAAGAGCAAGCAGGGACCTGTTAATATTTGTTCCTTCCACAAAGCGAGCCCCCTTGGCACTGGTTGCTTTGGCACGTTCAGACCCTGCCAGGTCAATCAGAGACATTTTGGCAATACGAACATTTTGATTAATACTAGCTGTTTTATCTTGCTGCCGTAGGTAAATCTACAATTAAAAAACAGAAAACAACAACAAAAAAAGAAAACAATGAAAAAGTAACCACTAATCAATCTAAGCAGTAAATTAATTTCATAGCGTAACAACTGTTTTAAGACATTTGTATTGGTCCTGCCACTTGGCCTTCACTTAAGTGAACCACAAGGTACCTCCTTCTCTTGCTTCTGATTCTCTCTCCTGTCCTGCTGCAGAGGATTAAGCAACCAACTGGCCCAGGCTCACAAAGCAGCAAAGAGAAGTGAGTTTTTTTACAGGAGAAATGAATTTCATAGCTCTTGATTCTTCTGCACCAAAAATGCACATCACACTCCTGAACTTAAAATTGAAAGAGGTGTTCCTTTTTCAAATACACGTTTAGGAGTACACCATAAAGAGACCTATAGGGATAAACCAGGAAAAGGCTGACCTTTCAGTGATTTAGATTTAATTGTATCTTCCATTAATTGGAAACAATACTCATTTACTGCTGTGAAAATACACTCCAGGATAACTTCAAATGTGATGCCTCCTGAAGCCACTTGTTCCAATTCATCCCATCTTTCCTGAAATTTTCACAATACAAAGATGTACAAAGAACTAAACGCTTCTGCTTCCTTCTGCTGGTGAAAGGATTCTTTTTTCAGGTTTATAAGGAAGCAGGCAAAGCATGAACATACAGTCAGAAAGAAGAAGCAAAGTTATCCTTCGATGGCTTTATACTTATTTTGTGTTGAGAGCCCTGCCATTTGTTAACATGGCTAATGGTTAGTGACATATTCCTAAACGCCCTTCTGGATAGTGAATTAGCAAAGGGCTGCCATGAACACAAGGCAACTGACTAGCAAAGACAGTATCTCACTACTTCTGTAGCTTTAAGCTTTGTGCATGAGAAATGAAGTCTTCACAGTACCTTGTAACAGAAAACAGATTGACAAGTATTGTGAAGGAATAAAATAAAACTCCTATGACTTGCCACGAAATGTAAATCTATTTCAAACAGATATGTTTCTATCAAACAGTACAAGTAAGTTCAGTTGTACTGTTTCCAGTATAATAGATAAAAAAAAAAAGAACTTCAGGCTGGGAACATGTTACCAGAACAACACAGCAGCTATCATTAATGAAGGAGGGAAAGGTGGAGTGACAGCCAAACTGTGTTGTATGACTCAAGCTTTTGTAAAAATTCAAAATATACAGGAAATGCCCCAAAGCAGAACACTCTCAATAGAACAGTGCAGCAATTCAGATTTTCCTCTCAGATGCAGTAATTGCCTGACCCAGATAGATATTTCAAACCTAAGACATGTGGTACAGTAAAGCAAAACTTGCATCTCTAAAATCAGCTCAGAATGTCCTGGGCCAAGACTTGCCAATTTCTGAGTCAGTTTCACAGAATATCCTGATCCCATAAAGTTAACAAGAAAAGCCAAAAAATAACCTCTCTACAAAAAGGCAGCACTTAAAATAATAGAAACATTAAAAATAAAGAGCAATCACAACAGCACTGGGGATTTCTCATCGCTTACATCTCTGGAAACAAAGACAATTCCGTTATGCAGAACGTCACAGATTTGTGAAAATACTTGAGAAACTGAAGTGTTTTATTTAATTGCCTGCCACTTGAAGAAAAGTACTGAGAAAAAACCTGCCAGATAATAAAATGCAGAGGTTTGTCCTAAGAGCAGGTGAGGGAGAGAAGAGATGCCAGCAGCAAGTAAACAAACAGAAAGCAGCAGTTCCCTCTGCTCTGTCTGCAGCGCTGTACCTGGAGCCTTTCTGAAGGCAGCACACATCCACGACAATGCAGCTCTCAACCCAAACCACTTCAAAAGAACTCTTTGTGCAACCCTGTACAATGCACAACAAGGGCAGGCCTCAGGGGAATTCAAAACAGGAACGGCAATTGCAAACATAAGTTTAAGGTATATAGGAAAACAGAAGCTTTTAGAATGGCAATGGCTTTTGCTCTGTTCCATACTTAGAAGCTGTTTTTTAAACTTTGTTATAGTTTTTTAGCATTGTCTAAGTCTGTAGATACCGTTAAAAACTTCCCAACAGTTTAGGGCTCTCATGCAAGGACCAGTATCAAATCCATTTCAGTATTTTGGAGTGTGGAACAAATAAATCATTCAAGATACTGCTTTGCAGTATGTAACAACAGACAGGAAAAAAACCCCCAAAATATTGTTGATAACAGGACTACTTTTTAAATATCACAGGTTGTATTTAAAAAGAGAAGTCAGAAGAATAAGGCAGTGTAGCCAACCCCAAAAAACTTTGGAGAAGTCTTAAGTTTTAGCATATTTGTACAACTCATTCAAAACTGATTTCTGAAAACTAAGAATCATCATTTCAGTTTTCTAAAACTTGATCAAGGATATTAGGAAATCACTTCATTGTAAAAATTAACATTAACCAAGAAAGTAAAACAAGAAAGTACTACTTGAGATTCTTAAGTTTATAGTCAGACATAACCCCATTCTGTAAATGATTTTTCCCAAATAAATGCTAAACAACATCATGATACCAGAAAGCATTAAAAAACAACCACCAGTAACTTTCAGCTTATAAGATTACAATATGGAAGTCTATTAAAGCTTTAATTACCATTTTACATAAGTTATTTCTTCAAAGAAATAGAAGTTAAGAAGGTATAAGCACATATGTCATGTATTTAAGTTCAAACAATTGGAATTAGAGATATTTTCACTGAATTCCTTTTTTCCAACATCAACACTAAGAACCATTACATCCTTCCAAGGAATGAGGAGTAACAAGGATAGTAAACTGAAAACCTTCAATCCCCTCTTCCCCAAACTGAGGTTCAACACAGTTTAAAAGTAAAAGCTTCCCTGTATCCATCTTTGACCAAAAAGCTGCAGCTGCCAGTAATGACCACTGTTTATGGGCTGTGTCACCTTACCTGAAAGACAGCATGGGACCGGGAAGAGGAGGCATTCATATCTGTGGGATGCTGGGTCCTATTTTTGTTTCCATAATCCAACATCTGAAGGATTTCCTCTGCTGATTTAGGCTTTAAGAGTAGAGCACATGACAAATACAGGTTTCCTTTCTTTGTCATCAACTATAGGAATACACTGATTCTAAAACACATTTACTTTAACATTAACCTTCAAAAAAAAAAAAAAGCTTAAAATTTTACCTAGAAGTAAGAGAAATTTCCTGTTTTGGAACTGGAACTTCAAACAAATATTCTCACTTAAAAAGCAGTAAGGTATGCGGAGCAAGCACTTAAGTGCGGCATCTTAAATCAGAAAATATTTTTAGTTTAAAATTCAAACAAATCTGAAAGATTGTCCATAGTTAGAATCAGCCTCTTTTAAGAACGTCTGGACTTAAATTAGTATATCACTATTCAATGCATATGTACAAATTTTTTTCCTCATAAGACTCAAGGTTGGGGAAGAAGGATGTTCACAGAGCTAGCCAAACTCAGAATATTGTTTCCTGTCACAGCCCGTAACACATACAAGAAAGCTGCAAGAAAATAGACCCATAGGAATTGATATTCACATTGGAAAACTAAGTTCTATCACTGACCTTACCAAAGAATTGCTGTGCTGGAAAAGAAATTTACCATGGAAATCTTCAAACATGGTTATTGACAAACAAAAACAACCTTTACACTTCACAGCTGTGTAGAGCACTCCAAGGTGGTAATGAAGGCAATGCCAAGATATTTTAGCCCAAAAAGAAATCTTGCCAAATTTACTGGATAAGCATCAAGCCAACTGCACCCTTTTCATAACAAGGACTGAATGCTTCTATATTTGCATTCAATGAGACTAGCACATTTTTCCACAATGTGCTTTTAACTAACTAATTAGATTTTCAAGTTACTTGTGGTTATGGCCAGGAAGAAACCCACTAGGAAACGACCAAATTCAATACAACTCTCCCACAGAACAATGGGAATGTTTCTCAAATACCTCAAGCTCGTTTTAAGTTTCTAGAGATATTTACATACCTGATGCAATGTCAGACCTTGAACTACCACCCCTTGCTGGCCATCCTCACGAACAGCCAGAGGTCCAGAGTTGACCAGCAGATCACGAATCTGTTCATTGTAAACCTTTGAAAGGGAATTGACAAGATTTTGTTAAAATATCCTCCCATAGCTGACAGAATTAAACAAGCAGAAATCAGCAGTCTTTTTTCATACTCCTTTAAGATAAAGTAGTAAATTCATGCTATAATTTTTTAAACATTTTTACTATACCAAACTTAAAATATTCAATTCAGATGATTTCTTTTTAGATTTTCAAAGTAATTCTTTTTAGTAAACAATCTTCATTCTTTACTGAAAAAAAAAATTTCTTTTACAACAACCAGTTTTGCAACAAACATGAATGCAAAGTGTTTATTTCTCTCCATTGTACATCACAATCCATACCTCAGTAACGCTTCTTAGTTCAAACCTACTTCTGTCAAAAGTTTTAAATCTCTTATTTCTTAGTCTGTGAAAGTATATGGCAAGGCAAATTTTCCCCATCTCCTTCTACCCTTCCCAAATACCAACTAGAGTCCATGAAGACTTTGAGGGAGCTAAAAAGATAACCATTTTACTAGCACCATTCACCAGAGGTGCCAAAACATTCATTTGTAAAAAACAGAACATCCTTTTGTTGTGCTTTTTCACAGTGTTACAGGATGTTACTGTGAAGTCCTAAAATACTACCCTGAAATGACATTTTCTTGTACACATCAACAGGTGCTCAGAGGCATGTAATTAATCAGCAAGACACAAATCGTGAACAATCAGTAACTATTTTAGAACTGGTGTGTTGTGATTGATGCCCCATGTGTGGAGACGTGAGCCTAAACGCTGTGTTTTCAGAAGGCTGGTTTATTATCTTATGATATTATTATGATATTATATTAAAATACTGCATTAAAACTATACTAAAAGAATAGAGAAAAAAGATTGATGAGAAGACTTGAAAGAACAGGAATAGAATGAATAATAAAATCTTCTGACTGCTCACAGCCTCGACACAGGTGGCTGTGATTGGTCATCAAGTGAAAACAATCCACATGGACCAGTGGAAGATGCACCTGGTGCATCCCACAGCAGCAGAGAGTTATTGTTTGCATTTCTCTCCTGAGGCTTTTTAGCTTCTCAGGAGGGAAAAATCCTAGCAAAGGATTTTCCATAAAATATTATAACCACAGTGGTGGTTGATTTTGGGCAGCCTTCTGTAAATCAGTGACAGGTGCCCAGGAACACCAAGTCTGCAGAGCACAACGCAGTTCCACTCCTGTAAGGACACATTCTGTCAAGCCCCAGAAGGGACCAGAGGAAAGCAAAACCAGCTTGTCTCTATTTATAAAATATGACTTATTAAAAGCAACATACCAACTGCAGGAACTCACCTCTAAATAAGAGACAGCAACGTCACACGTTTTATCATCTTTGATTTGATCCATGCGTTTATACAGTGTCACCATAGTTAAATACATGACTCCAGGGTCTTCAGGAGAACCTAACATTGTATGAGTCTTTCCAGCTCCTGTTGCACCATATGCAAGCACTGAATTTTCCCCAAAAAACAACAAAGCAAAAACACGTAATTCATTTGTAAGCCAATCCGGAACACCAAAGTCAAATGAACATTCACAGACCTCTGTCATGCTGCACAACTGTTTCATAAATGGATAAAGTTTCTTAGGCTTTACCTTTCAGATCTATAATTAGAGAGAAATGTTTCCAAATAACATTTTTGAATTTTCAGTTCAAAATTTGTTCACTGATATGTCTCATGAAAATATTATTTAGTTACTCTCATAAGCCTAAGCCATCAGCTTACTGCTGATAGGCATTTTATTTCCTCACCACATTCCAGCAGCCAATTAAAAAACCTCAAGATCTTAAAGAGCTCATAAAGCAGGTTATGCAGTTCATAAAGCTGTCACATGCTCAGTGACACAACTGCTTCTGCTTGAATAACTCTAGAGGACTGTCATTAGCACATATATTCCAGATAAAATTCCCAAGTCTGTGGATGGGTGGAATGTAGGAAAATGGAGATAGGGATGAAGGTAATCTCACCCCTAAGGGGTAACAGCTGTGCTAATTATCAAGGCCTGCCCTTAATAGGCCACAGCTAGATCCAATTATGATGGGTACTGTAAAGGAGTAGGTTGGCTGGTTGAGAAGTTAGATGGAGTTTGTTGGCTGTGCTGAGAATGAGTCAGTGCTGTGAGGAGCTGCCCATGAGAAATCACTAAGAAGGTATGAAACCTCTGCAATAAATGGCAACACAAGTCTATTATAACCTTAACACAAACTTATTTTTAAAATAGAGTACAGCTATCCTAACTTACACATGATAAAAAGTCAGCCTTTCATATCCATGAATTAAACCACAATGTTTTATTTCTATCTCAGGCTTTTTTAATGCCTCTATGGCCACTGGACAGAACAGGAGAAACTTTGAGAAGTTCCCTTAAGATTTTTTTAATCAAAGAAGATAAATAACAAAGTTACCTGTACAGTTATATCCATTTAAGAAGCCTTCAATGACATTTTTAGTAGTGTGCTCAAAAACTTCCAGCTGGGATGAGCTGTCATCAAAAATGGTGTCAAACATGAACTTCAGGTCTTTCCTTTGTCTTTTGTTAATATCCCGGTGGGTCACTCTCCTCCTGTTGAAGAAGCTGACTTCCTCCTCCTCTGGGTCAAAGACCAGCACGTGCTGGTCGATGACACGAACCACTCTTCTGAAGTTGCCCTGCTTTTCCTTCTGGCTCTCTGGGCGCACTCGGACCACCACTTTGACATGGCTGCAGACATCCTCTTCCTGGGCTGGAGTCATCCCTCCTGCTCCCAGCTCCGCTCCCCGCGCTCTTTCAGATGCGGCGGCCGGATCCTTTCTGCAGTTGACAGAGAGGTTTTATTTGCCGTGAGCCTTTCGCTCTCCCAAGCAGCCGCACGCTTGCTCAGGCCCCTGTGCTGGGCCAGCCACCGTGTCACGGACTGCGGGCCGCAAGGAGACTTCGGGACGCTCCGAGATGCCTCAAAAGGTGACTCAGCCCAGCTTCCAGAGAGCCAGCCAGCACTGCCCCAGGGAATTCTCGCGTTTATCCCGCAATTGAAACCACTAAATGGCCTACAGCCTTTCCTCTACGGCAGACCAAGCTGTCAGGCGATGCACCACGTTTCTGTGCACTAGAGCGAGCAGGTTTTTGTTCTTCAGCACAAAGAGGAGCTGCCCGTGTTGCCCTCCCCGGATTGCTGAGAGAGTTAGAGCGGGATTTACGTTAACGGGCCGGGCCGGGGATGCAGTCAGCGGCACCAACGCGGAATTCCCTTTAAACAGCCCATTCCCGCTGGGAGCAGCGGGCTGTGGGCTCAGCCCCGGCAGCGGACACGGGAAAGGCTCGCAGCGCCGCCGCTGCCGCTCCAGGGCCAGCGAGCCTCCCCCTGACCCGCCCGGCTCTGCCGGCCGCTCCTCACTCACCGCAGCCGGCTCTTCCTCGGGGCACGCCGCCAGGCTTGGCCCTGCGGCCGGAGAATCCCTCCCTGCCCGACTCTCGCTGACCCTGCGGGCCGGGCCTCAGCCTGCCCGGGCTCACCACGGGCACTCACCCTGCGGGCCGGACCCGTTCCCCGTGTCACCCCCGGCCGTGCCCTCACTGTTCCGCTGTCTCTCTCTCGCCGGCCGTGCCCTCACCGTTCCCGCTCGCTCTCCCGCACCAACCGCCATCCACCGGCCGCGGAATTCAAACACGGGCAGGCCGCGCTCCTCGCCTCCTCATTGGCTGTGCCTCGTGACGTCACCTGAACGCCGTGCGCGGGGAAGCTGGGAGGGCAGGAAGCTCTCCGTGGAGCACGGAGGGAAGGAGGCCGGGAGGGCAGGGGGCACTCCCGGGAGCACGGAGGGAAGAGGGGGCGGACGGGCGAGCGGGCGGCTGCGGCCCCGGCCCCGCGTGTCCGGCCCCAGCCGCCCGGGCTGGCCTGGCGCGGAGCGGGCCGCGGGCGCTGCTCCGGCCGCCTCTGGCCAAAGGCGCCTCGGGGCGGATTTCTGTCCTCGCTGCCTTCGGTTCTGCAGCGGTGCCCGCTGCCCCTTCAGGCGAGCGCGGTATAAATGAAATAAACCACCAAGTAAGCTCCCTGGGAAGAAGGAGATGTGCAGGCGTGCGGGAGGAGGTGGCCGGGAGCGGAGCCCCTCGCGCTGCCCGGGGCAGGGCAGGGATGGGGGCACTGCCGGGCTCGGCCGCTGCTCGCCGGGACGGGACGGGAGGGCGCGGGAGAACGGGCACGAACCCGGCGGGGATGGAGAGAGTTCAGCAGGTGAGGGGGAGCCGTGCACACGAGCAGAGCAAACGAGGAATGCCTTCCCGTGGGAGCAGCCGTCTCCGGGAGAGCAGGAGCCATCCCCGGTGATAATCGATGGTCCCCTGGGAACACCGGTGCCCCAATCGTGCTCTCCCCCCTTTCCGTCTGGAGCGCGATGTCCCCTGGGCTGGGGCTCCCTTGGGTCCCTCGGGGCGCCTGGGCCAGCTGTGTGTGCTCCCCGCTGTGCCCAGGGAGCCCCAAAGCAGCCCTGGGAAGGAAATGAGCTCCACGTGCGGAGCACACCGCGGTAATACACACGTTCTCTGCAGGCACACCGCGGTGTGCTGCAAAACAACCTCCCAGAGTTAGAGGGATGGGCACGTTCACATTTAATGTGGGGGAATTACTGCCAACTCCCTGTGGTACTCCTGTCTTTGAAGCAAAGACTACAAATTACATTTTACCAATCTCCCTCACTGCTCAATGAAAAGTCTGTTGCACTGAGTCCGCACATAAAAAAAATACCTGGAATGCATAATTACTCAAAATACAATGTAGAAGGAAAAAAGGGGATATTTTTCTTTCTAAGTTTCAGAAAAACACTAGATGAGATATTCCTAGTTGTGTAAAAAGGTTTGGAGAAATTTCTCCTTAACCCACACCACTGAATCACCCTTATGTCAGGCTCCATCTGTAGAATTCTTACTCATGTAAATAATACAGGCCTTCATGTTTTCTCCAGTGAGTTTTAAACCTTTGCATTTCACTTGAAAAAGAAGAGAAAAAGCCAATCTCAGAAGCCTGATTTTGCCATTTCTAGCAGTGTGGAAAGGGGCAGACATAGAAGGAGAATATTTTTTAATTGGAAGAAGATGAAAGGTTGTGAGATGACATGAATTTCAGACTTTATCAGTAAAATTAAATGCGTAGTACTTAACATGTGTGAAGTCATGCTTCCCACAAATATATGATATCCAAGAGGTTTGTCCATTTTACAATAATACAACTGCCACAAATGAGACCAGAATTAAAACCTTATATTAAATTAATAAGTGTTGGAATAAAGGATCAGTTTCTCAAAAATGTTCTCATATCTGAAGCAAAACATCTTTCCTGCTCATTTGTGCAGACAGAGACAAGGTAGAGAAGGTAGTAACCCATGCCATAGAACCAAGCAGGGAAGAAACAGTTACACATAATTATAGCTTTATATATAATATTATATATATATAATATAATTACAAATATTAGATTATATCTAGTTATGATATTTTATGAAAAATCCTTTGCTAGGATTTTTCCCTCCTGAGAAGCTAAAAAACCTCAGGAGAGTCATGTAAACAATAACTGTGTGCTGCTGTGGGATGCAACAGGTGCATCTTCCATTGGTCCATGTGGATTGTTTTCACTTGATGACCAATCACAGCCACCTGTGTCGAGGCTGTGAGCAGTCAGAAGATTGTTATTCATTCTATTCCTGTTCTTT
Organism: Pyrgilauda ruficollis; assembly: GCF_017590135.1. Lineage (NCBI taxonomy): Eukaryota > Metazoa > Chordata > Aves > Passeriformes > Passeridae > Pyrgilauda > Pyrgilauda ruficollis. The sequence continues at coordinate 943,530 of NW_024510099.1, read as the reverse complement.
CAAGCCTTCTCATCAATCTTTTCTCTCTGTTCTTTTAGTATAGTTTAATGTAGTATTTTAATATATATATATCATAAGATAATAAACCAGCCTTCTGAAACATGGAGTCAGAGCTCACGTCTCCACACATGGGGCACCAAACACAACAATTATATATATATATATATAATACTAGTATATATACAATAATATAGTATTATATACTATATACTACACTGTATATGTATATACAACTATTCTAATATAGATGTAATACTAGTTATAGATAATATTAGCTTTAAGTATGTATGGTCACATGCCATGGAGTGTGAGACATTTTGCACATTCTCTGATAGAACTAAGGGTAAGAGGTCAGCATATCTGTTTTTCTTGGTGAAGGGCTGTTTAAGGAAAAACTTATGTTGTGTGTGGCAAAACGAATTAGGGTCTTTGCCCAGCATATGAATTTAGGTTTCCACTTCATTTAATTCTGATGAAGTTTTAAATTCCTGTTTATTTTCACAACCAAAGACCTGCTTCTATATTACATATCTCATAAAACCTGTCCATAGTCTCTACAGTTCATAGTTGAAGAATGAACAGATAAACCATAAAATTAGTTGAATTTCATTATGTAGGAAAAGTTGAAAGATAGCAAAATAGGTTACTGGGAAACTGATTTATTTTTTTTAAATTAGTCTATGCTAAATTAAAAGTAAGAGACATTAAAGAGAAAATGTCAAACACTGAAATAAAAATGGTCAGTGATGACTAGGAAAGCTATCACATGAGGATATTAATAACACATGTAACTGAAAATAAAAGTGGCTGAGATTAAATAATGGAAGGTAAATTAATGAGAGGAAAATCTGCTACTTTTCTCAAAAGTAGAGCTGGAAGCTAAAGAAATAACTATTTATTTTAAGTATTGGAGAATAGGCAGTGGAATTATTGAGGGTGTGAAGAGAGTGTACTGGCGTGAAAATAAATTTTGGGAAAACACTACTGGAAATATTAAAGCAAGCTCTTTTGTGGCTTCAACAATAAAGATTAAAACCAGCTTGTCCTGGTTTCAAAGTGTAAAGAGCTGTTGCCTTCAAAGTTGTACAAGTAGCAATCCCATAGAAAGCCCAAGGAATCAGAAAAAATTCAGTGCTTTTCTGGAGAGGAGGAGGGATTGGTGGAGAGAAAGTGACTGCTCCTAGAAGGTCCATCCCCCTCCCTCCCCTGAGCAGCAGAGAGGGAAGTGGAAAATGCAGTTGTCTGACAGCCCAAGCTGTGCAGCTCTACTGCCCAGACAATTCAATGAGCAGCAGATCCACAAGAAGAAAAAAAAAAAGGTGTCTCATAATGGCCCAGCCCCAAACTGAGCAAGAGCAAAGGACCAAATCCAAATTCCACAAGTACGGAAAACGTGGGAGGATTTGAATATTAGTTAATTTCATTTCATTTAAGGGAGCTGTTTCAGGCACGTGTTATTCATATGAAAAAAGTGTTTTGGTGATGGGACTATTAAATCCTCTGTTTTATATTTCTTATCTGCTGGGGGTTTGTTATTACTAGTATCACTGCTGCCAAATTCACACTCTGTAGAAACGTCAAACAGTGCAATAGAAATTATGACCCAGGCCATAAAGAGCAGAAAAACAAACTTTCCCAGATAACAAACACTATTAAAAGATTTTTAAAAATGGATAGAGGGAAGAAGTGAACCTGGACAGGTGTTCCACTTCTGTACATGACAGAAATAGCAGGAATAAAATTACTAAGAATATGCCCAAAAGGTTTGGTGCTGAAAAAGAGGAGCTATAACTAAAAAAATTTTTCCTGACTTTTGTAACATGGTTTTAAATTTTAATAATTTCAAAAATGCTTTAACTTTATTAAAAATATCCTCTTCAACCACAAACTATCTCACAAGATACTCTCCTGCTTTTCATACATCACTCTTCCCTCCTACCAACTTTCCTGCCCTTTTGATAAAGTTTATTGTCACCTGAGTTGTGGCAATTCAAAGCATTTATGGAAATATGCTGTAGATGCACTCAGTTAAACTTTTCAGGTTAAATAACAAACTGAAAAAGCCTGAAAGCTTTTTTCCTAACCCAACTCATGTGCACAAGTGTTGGCACAACCAAAACTGTGGCATGGGGTCAGGAACAACTGCCTAGAAACAAAAGCCTCTAAAATTGGCTTTCTGGTTTAAAAGAAGAAAGAATCCTACCAGAGTTTGCAGGTAGGAAGGCTGTATTAAACAGAGATGTTGAAAAAGCACCATGATACTCACACTCTAATACAATCTGTAAGTGGGCCAGCATAGCTCACTCAACTGATACAAAAAAAGAATCTCTGGCATGTAACAGAAATACTCATGAATAAAAGAAAAAAAAATCTTTCTTTATAATGTTAGCAGTAAATATCTAGTATGGCTTTTAAAATCCCATTCTTATGCACAGAACTGGATAAACAAGATAAAGAATGGCCTTGGTTCCTTACCCTTTATTTGCCTTGAACGTCACTCAGAGAACAAAGATAATAGACTTCTTCACCTTGTCCCCTTCTTTTGTGAGAAAGGACATCTGCAACATATTTATGGAAAAAATGATGCACTATGTAATGAAAAAACCTCTTGATGTATGTGCATGGTAGGTAAAAGAATTTGTGGGCTGAAGTTACACTGACAAAGTTAACTCAGCTCTTCAGAAAGGATGATTTGCTGTTTGCGATGCCTGTGTTTGCTGTGCCTGGTTCTGGCCAGGAGAGGGTTAATCTTTGCAGAGGGGTCATGGCCAGAACCCAGAGGGTATTTTACACCACTTCATGTCATTTTCTGGGCATGGGGACAGGGTCCTTTCCAGGGCAGGGCAGTGTGGGGGCACTCAGGTATTGTCTGTTATCCTGCGGTACCATGGTGAGAATTCCGGTGGGAATCCCTCGCCTCCCTTGTGCACTTTGGCTGTTAATTAGTTGGTTACTTTTTGTTTTCCCATCCCATTGCCATTTCCTGTAAATTGTTCTTACCTCAACCCATGGTCTTTGCCTTCTGTGCTTCCAGTTCTCCGCTCAGTGCCCCGCAGGGAGAGGAGTGAGGCAGGGAGTGGAACGAGCAGTGCATGTTTTGGGATGGTTCCAGTGGGAACACCAAATTCAGGAGTGCCATTCCAAAACCCAGCAGCCATGTTTGGTGCCCAGTGTGGGTCACACAGGGTGGAGATGCCAGCAGACCTGCCCAGAGCAGGCTGGAAACAAGTTAGATCTCAGCATTTGCTGTGTTGTCTCTGGTGCCCCTCTCACTGTGTTGCTTGGTCTGTTGGTGTGGCCGTGGCCCCTGACCCTGTGCACCTTTCCCTCCTTGCACTCTGTGCCCACCTCAGTGCTCCTTGTCCAGGCAGGGAGAGGGCTCAGGATGGCTGTGCTGTGCAGTGTCAGTTTATGGCATGGTGACACCAGGGGCAATGAAGGTGTTTTGGGATGTGGGTGCAGTGCTGCTCTCCTGCCCTTACCTCGGGCACTACTTTTGGGAGTCCATTAACAATCACAGCCACCGTGTGGATCCAGGGGAGGGTGATTTCCCCAACCTTTTACCTCCTTTTCCTCCTTCAGGCCTGTTATAACAGCTTTTGAGACTTGAATTCCCTTTGGATGGTAAGGAAAGCATATTCTTGTTCCTAAGTCTTCCAGGTCTCCTCAGTGGAGCCCACACCACTTTTGGAGTCATGAAAGAGATTTCTAGGGAGATCTGCCCCAAGAGTGGGTAGGCATGAGTGGCATGGAATGTGGGAGAAAATGGGTCATCTTCTGAAGGATTGTTGTGCTCCAGTGGTTTGGAAGTTCAGCCCTAAACAAGTACAGGACCCTGATAAAGTGGCAGAGTATTTGAAAAAAAAATGCTGTGGCAGTTCCATAGAGGCAGGGAGAATACCACTCCTAAACCATGACAGACTGGTTTTTTAGTCCACTCCTTCACAATCTTTGATATATACGTACATATTAAAGAGTTCTTGATGTACATGTAAGGAAAAGTATGAATTACTTGAACCTCACTGACATAGGAAGGTGTAAAAGGTTTCTCTACTGTCTGTAAAACTTCCAACAGCCTTTGACCAGTTAAAGCACCTTGACCTGGCATAAGTGTTTACTCATCCACACTGTGAACCAAAGTGGGGAACTGATCTCACTGACACGTGTCCAGCAGAGAAAATAATAGGATTGAGCTGGCTGAACTCCTCAGCTGCACAGCTAGCTGCCCCAGCTCACTGAAAGGGAATGAGAGGAATTAGCAGCTGGAGGTGGAGCCTAATGCAGCCTAATTACACCAGCACTGCTCCTGAAACATATGTACAACCCAGAGCTGCCTCAGGCCTCCTGAGTGTTGGTTAAATGTTAGACAATACCACAGTGCTGCAGCTTACTTTGCTTATTTTTTAGCAGATAGCTTCACTCCAGTATAGATCTTTTGACACGAGTTTTAGGTTGTGGACAGCCATGAACCTTGTCATTTTTACAATGTTAAGGTGTGTGCCATAGGATTATACTTGCCTTACTTAAACTAACAGTTTAGATATGAATGTTTTAACAGGCACATTATTCATAGGACTGCATGTTTAAAACACATCTGGGTTGCTTTCAGGTTTTTTTTTCTGTGCAGCTGTTGGGTAAATTGAGAAAGCGAAACTAAAAGGAGCATTTTAAACAGGCACCCGAAGCCTGGGTATTCCTTTGATGACATGTGGAACTGATAACTGCGCCGAGAACAAAGCTGGGAATGCCTCAGCATGCGGTAAGATGAGCCAAGAAAGTGAAATAAATAATCCTCGGGAAAAAAAAAAGGTCCTAACAAGAATATACAGTGCTATGATTTGACCGAAGGAAACTGACATTTGCAGGGATTTAAGAAGAAACCTGTAAGAACTCTTCTCCCGGATGGTGCTGGGACTTGTAATACTTTCATGAGACTGCATGTGTTGTACAACATGAAATACCTTGACTCAGAGTTACTACATTTTTTTAACCTTTTCCCTTAAAACTCAAAGGCAAGATGCAATAAATCTTCCAGACTATTCTAAAAAAATGAGACGTGTGTGTGGTGTGCGTGCCCGAACCAAGATGCACAGCTTTACTAATCAGGGATAGCAAGTCATGGTACCTATTAACTACTGAATAATGGGACACATTCTTCCTTCCCTGACCCCTTATTTGTCTTTAAGGAATCCACCTAAAAGGAAGTTTAAATGTTCAGCTGCTCATCTTTTTGTCTTTGTGTATGTTTATTGAAAATGGTAACATGCTTCTGTATAATTTTGTAACAGACATTTTATAAAACCTACCAACATTGCAGCTTTCTACTCCATATAAAGTTAAAATGAATATTGTAATTTTCTATCATAATACTTATCTAATTAACATGTGGCAGGGTAAGCTGCTGTAACATGGACTCTTACACAAACCTTAGGTTATACAGATAATTAGAGGCTGACAGGACTCTACCACCTGACCCTTCAGGGCACAAACAAGAGCAGCTGTGCTAAGCTCCTGCTCTAAACTGCCCCTTGCAAAAGTTGCTCTCTCTCCACTGACTGCTCTGAGAAGTGAGGGAGATTTATCCCATGCTATAATTAGCTGGTGTGCATTCCTGCTCAGTACCAATGCAGAGATGTCCATCAACATCAGTCAAATTTCTACTCCATCTTCAGTTACTACAGTGCCACTTGTGAAAATATCTCACATTAAGAATTCTGCTATATTGCCTGCTCGATAGAAAAAAGAGATTCATAGCCTCATTTTATAATTCCCATTTAAAATTTAATTTTTAGTATTAAATATGTAAATCTGCTACCCATAAATAATTCCCAAATGTTAGTGGAATAATTGTGCAGACTGCTTTCATGTACCTGGTGTGATTCTTGGAGTAGTCCTGTGCAGAACCAGGAGCTGGACATCGATGATCCTTGGGGGTCCCTTCCAACTCAGGATGTTCTTTGCCTCTATGATTTTAATTTAACCTTCAAAGTAAAACAGAAGAATAAAATGTGTTCATATCTGATTTTGGAGGGTAAACTCTTTTTGAACAACCACAGTATCCATATATAAAAGTATATCATTACTATTTCAAGCCTGGAAAAATACATAATTGGTCACAATGTAGTATTGAAATTAAAAGAAAAATATTTAAGAGGTATTCTTGAAACCAAAATAACTTTTTTGGGAAACTTAAACAACTTTCTTGGTGTGCCTGAAATATCAGAGAAAAAAAACCCCAATACACAGAAATGGATTAAAGCACAGTCTAAAATGTTTCATGTAAAGCAAAACAGAGCAGTGCAACTACCTAAATCTGAGAAGGAAATCTTAGGAGCTCTTGGAAGAGCAGGTGGGATGAGAAACCAGAAGGGAGCAGTGCCTGTCACACAGAGAGCCCAGAGCCCGTGTGAGGCAGAGTCCCTGGGCTGGAGTCCCAGACAAAGCTCTGGAACTGGCCACGTTCAGCCTGGGCTGGGGAGAGGAAAGCCCATGCTAGCAAGGACAGCTTTGGAATCTTGGTTCCACGGACTCTCCTACCAGTTCAGCACCACCTTTTCCAACTTTCTCCTCTCCACTTGTTACCCACCACGTTACCCTCAAGCTGCTGCTTATGAAATCATGTCAGCTCCATCAATTTGGCCTGAAAACGAGCCTTGGAAAATAACTCCACAGGACAGGAATGAACTGCTGACATCATGGCAAGAACAGCCTGACCTGACACTCCTGCTGAGAGGAACAGATGTAATAATGTTGTCATAAATGAGCAAATAATTGTTGATGGTGATTTTACAAGGGTTCAGTTCTCAACAAACGGGTTCTACACAAAGCAAACAGAAAGAGCCATTTTATTTAGTTTTCTTGGAAGAGATCTCATTGATTGGACTAAAAACGTGGTGTTTACTTACACCTTGTGTTCTAAAAGAGGAAATACAGGGTTTGTGCCAATATTGTATGTTTCCTGTTTTTTTTTTATGGGAAAACGAATGCCAATTTTTGTATTTGACTCTGGCCTTTATAGCCTGTAATAAGCTGTGTTGGCACAAACCAGAAAGTTGAAAAGGATGAATACTTTCTTCTGAGCTAAATCTGAATCCTAATAGAAAAAAAAAAACATGTTAATTTTGGTAGGTAAATCCCACACATAATAGCTCTTTGACCTGGGGGAAAAAACCAGGGTGACAAAACAATGCAAATTATTCAATTTTGAAGGTTGATTTTCAGACTCTGTAGAAACTTGTCTTGTAACCTACCTTGTGGCAATGAATGTCTGAGGAATAAGTGCAAGTGAAGAAGATCAAGAAGCTCCACAGGTTCTCTGGACAGACACCAGAAAAGTTTGTACTTTCCTGAAAAGGGTCTGTCATTCATAAAGATGGAGTTCAAAATGTCCTGTCACTGAACCTGTCTTCCTGTCTCCCCCAGGTGACTCAAATATTTCATCTTCACACAGAACATCTGAGGATCAGGGGAAGGAGAAGAAAAAGAAACGAGGTACATTTCTGTTAGATTTACGTTTTCGTATCCATTTTAAATAATTTTTTGTTAAATATTTCAACTTATGCAGAAATAATATGAAAACAGGTGATAACAGGAAAAGCCTAAGAGGGAGTCCAGAGAACTAGGCTGCAGATATTGGATGGGGAAGAACTGAGGAACTCGGGCAGCAATCCTTACCCATCCCCCTGGACAGTGAGGAATTATAAAGAACACATTATTTCCGCTTCCATCCCATCAAAGATTTTATCTCATCTACAAAGCTGATCATGTCTTAACTCAAAGAACTACCTAGATTTCCCATTATTCAGTACCTTATATTGCAGTGATAACAAACTCCAATGTTGAAGAGGTGTTCTTTTTGCCCACCAACATTCCTTTTTCTCCAAACATGTAAGTACATACTTGAGTTTACAGATTTATGCATTCCAAAGTTATGTGAATGCATTTCCAAAAAACTAAGCTACAGCTAAGAAAAAGAATTTTAAAATTGCCTAAGTGTATTCAGGCAGAAGAAGAAATAAGCAAAAACATTCAATTAATGGCAGCACTTGAGAGCCCAGTCCATGCCTTAGAAGGCAGGATTTTGTCATCCTTTCTGTAAAGGGTAAGACAAACAAGGTATGACAACCCTGCTCCTAGTTAGCCTGAAGCAATGCTACTGCCAAACAGGCACTACCCAAAAGAGCTTTATACAGCAGGGCTGCACACCAGAGCAGAGCAGGAACACCTTTTATGTCAAGTGCTCTGCAGCATCATGCTACCCAGGCACACACATTGATAAGCACAGCCCGCAGTGATGGTTGGTCCTTTGTCACACTTTTGCTTGGGGGCAGAGACCCCCTTCCAATAACAAAATTCACACAGCAGGCTGATTCTCCATTGCCAAAAGTCAGTTTCTTTACCAGCTCCTGCAGCTGAACACCCGAACATCAGTGCAACCTGGGAATGCACAAAAAGGCCTCAGTGAGACATGGTGAGACAAGCAGCAGCTCTGTGTGATGCCCTACATGCATCCTTCCCTCGTGGGAAGGGAAAGGCAGCAGCAAACTGAGGCACTGACACCTCCAAAATGTGGGTTGGAGGTCCTCTGTCCTATGCCAGACTCAGCTCCAAAGCTGCCCATTTTCACCAGCCAGAAAAGCTGAGTCAAAATGCTGCCCTTTCAGGTGGTTATCACCATGTTAACCAAGTTGCTAAATGATTAGAGTGAAAAGAATATCTGTTTGTATTTTCATAACTGTATTAATTATCTAGTAAAAAAAAAAAAGATTTGAGAAAAGAATCTTTTTCTCAGGAGTTACTGTACACTGGTTTGTGAGTGTGAGAGGAATACAGGCAGCTCTCTGTATGATCATACTCCTTTTCAGTGACACAAATCCAAGGAGATACATGCCAGTAACCACAGAGGAGATGCATCTTTGCACTTTCTTTGGGACAGGACTGAGATTACCAAAGAAAATCACAACTACAGCAATTCATAGGAGCCATCTCATAAAGCAGGCTGCACCCTGGGCACACAGGATGAAAATCTCACCTACTGGCTCTGGAAAACAGGCTCAGCCATCTGCAGGTTCCTCCCTTGCAGCACAGCCGTTCCCCTGTGGCACAAGGACAGAAATTCTGCTCCATTCCCATTTCTGGGGGTGGTGCTCATCAGGAGCTGCTCCTTCTTCCTGTGGTTGTGCCACTGAGCTGACCCACCCTGTCCCCAGCAAACTTCCAGGAGAGGATATTTTCCGTGTGAGTTTAATGAAGGGGTTTCCATCAGATGCCAAGTGGCCAGCAGAGGAACAGCTCATGTAAAGCCGTGCATGCATCTGCCGTCATCTCAGAGCGCTCGGGCTTTGCTCTCATGGTTACCATGATATCATCACCTCCCTCAGAGTGCACTGCCTCTGCCTCAGCACAGTGTCAATTATTAATGCTGCTCATCAGGACAGCACACCATCCACAAAGGCATCTTCTGCCTCCCCGTCTATCTTCAATAAATAAAAATCCCCTCTTGTGATTTCTAGTACAAAAGCACGTGTTAAAAAAGAAGTGTTTGCAGATGTCCTAAAGGATTTGCCTCTCCTGGATTAACTGGTCTGCTAATTACCCACAACAAGAGCAGTGAGTATTTGTCACTGGAGGAGAGATAAGCAAGGCAGGTGGGAAATGTTTACACAGGCCAGATAACTGAATGTTCCTGGTGCCAAAAGAAACAGGTGCAGGTTTTATTGAGGCAACAAACAAGGAAACAAAACCAAACAAATACACAGTTGATGGGGAATATTTCTGTTCCACAAAAACAGTACCTACAAAGTAAAACAAAAGATGTTCTCTCTCCTGGTGGCAACACTTTCGAAGCTGGGACTTCTCCTCTACCTTCTGAATTTCATCACAAAAGATTACACCCAGGGGATTTCAAGAACCTTGTCCCAGAACAACTCCAAGGGATTCAACTGATTCCATCGCACCCAGAATCACACATCAAACTGAAACACTGATGCAGATGCAGCCTGGGAGTTTGAAGCCTGTGAAGTGAATAATTTTTACTGTGCCCATGTAACCAATGTGGTTCACCTATGAGAGCAACGTTAGGGTGTGCAGAGTAGAACTAAACCAGAAAAACTAAACCACTAAACCACAGCTTCTAGTGGTGTTCTGCCTATAAAACCAGCACAGAGCTCATCTGGAGCATATTCACCACCTTCAAAGGTGTACACCATCAACTCTGGATCATCAGCACTGACTGTTCTACTCAAGAAACTCATTTTATTAAGTAATAACTCTTACTAACTCCACTGAGAAGCTCTAACCTCAACTTTTACCATCTATTTTGGACCAAATTAATTTTTTTTCCTTTTCACTGCTTTCAAGCAACTAAGACTAGCAATTTACCTTCCTGCTAAACTGTTTTGTATATGCAAATGTAAAACGTTTTTTAAGCTTCGTTTTTAAGAACAAAATACAGCTAAGAGAAATGAAATCAGTAATGGCTGTATGGTAAAACATGCATACTATCAAATAAGAGCTGCAATAAAGTCCATTGTTAAGACTGTACAAAGACCTGAGCTGCTTTCTAAAACAAGATGTTTGATATGTCTCATCAGAGCAGAACTTGGCTGCGAAGGCGCCTACAAAAATCATTGAGTAACATTCCATGTTCAAGCCTCATGCATGTTTTAAAAAGTCTTGTAAGCTTAAAAGATGTATTTCAGCAATTCTTCTGGCTGAAAACCTGAGGTGGAGGGAGATGGGCAGCTGTTCCACACCTGAGTGATGATGAGACGTGACAGAGTGGTGTCAGCTCTGGGGAGCTGGAGCTTGTGGTATTCCTCTGTAAATGACTGCATTTCCTGCCCAAAGACAGGCATGAGACTATCCCACATATCCAGCCTCAGAGCTGCTGCTCCCACCTCCTGATGAGAGCACTGGTAAATAATTGCTGCAGGCAGCTGAAGCAATGCCTTCCACACACCCGTTACCCCCTGGTTATTCTCATGTCACAGCAGCTGTTGTAATAGTGCACAATTATATAGGCACTGCTGGCTGCTTCATTCCCCAGCCTGGGGTGTGGAGATGCCCAGAGAGAGCACCCTGGGGAACCCTGCTTCCACTGCTCTGGGGTTTTGGGAACCCTCTCAGGAGGGCTTGGCCATACAGGAGGTTAGGTGGGACAAGCAGCTTCCATTTCTGCTAGAGGAGGGGCATGCCACTGACCTTTAAATAGCAGAGCCAGCTTTGAGAGCAGTCAAAGCTCCCTCATGGATCTCTCCTTCTCAGAAGCATGTGGCTGTGCATGAAATAGGGGAGCTGCTGCAGGCTATTTTAACTCCCTAGGTGCCTGTGCACCCCCTTCTTCAAGGCCATCAGTCCTTGAAATCATTACCTGGACTGTGAGATGCTCTTTGTTTCCCTTCTCCCTTCCGCCCAGCAAGGTTTCCCAGCCCCAGAGAAGGGAGGGCAGAGAAGAGAACAGCACAAGCACTACTGCTTCACTGAACAAGCTCAGGTTCTGAAGTGTGGGAATTTAGGGTTTCCCATGGAACTGAGTCCCCTGGCTGTGGAGCACCCACAAAAAGGCAGCTGCTGCCCACTCCCAGGATGTCCATGTGGTGGGCTCTCAGCTCCTCCCCCAGAGCAGCTTCCTGTAATCCTCATTTTCTCCTGACAGCACTGCCCAGAGTGAAGGAGAGGAATGCATTCTCAGAAAAACTGATATGTTCAGTGCGGCAGGTAACCACTGCAACCTATCTTTTATTTGAAATATTGAACATTGTACAGCACCATCTCTGTGAACACCTGATAGTCTCAGCTCTCAGTGAAAGTTGAGACCTTTATTTCAGTCTGGATTTTTGTCTCTGAATGTCTCCATATACTTGTAGTTGTCCTTTTTCATCTTTACTGCTCCTTTATTGTTGTAATTTTTGCTAGAAACACCTGAAAATTTATCAGGAATTATTTGCTTATTTTTTAAAAATTTGATAATGTTTTGCTGATTTGAGAAGTAGCAGATCAATGTTTTATTTAGTGATCTTAATGACACCTATATTTTTAAGAGCTCAGGCATGCAAAGTTACTGGGTTTTTTTCAAGAAATCTTGCTTAAATCTGAGTCCTAGCCACCATACCCTATCACCATGAACCATTTTCTAAGTTATTCAAATAGAATTCTGTATTTTCTTCTCCCTTTTCTGTGTAACTGTTGCCTGTAAACGAAATACTTTCCAAAACCATTCCCAGCTGCTGTTTCTGGTTCCTGCCTCAGTGGCCCATTTCAGTGATTGGTACAAGACATCCTTCACTGTGCTAGTAACCTGTGTGGCCTCAGTCTGTTCAGACTCTTTACTCTACTTGTTCATTTCCTACCTTTTTGAGCAACAATCTAAAAAGAAAAAGGAGAAATCCCTATTTCAGAGCATGCTATAAATATGGACCTGTGGTCTTGCAAGAGTTAGATCCTCAGCCGCTAAGTAGAACAGGAAATTATTACATAAAAATGAAAATCAGAATATTTATACACAACATACTTTCTTCATACCAGCAGCTGCTTTCCTTATCAGCAGTGCTTGGAAAATGTTTAATTATGGTACCTTTCATTTCTTTCCACAAACCAGAAAATCTTTCCCTCTGTGAACATTTCCTTCAGATTTCTGTCTAGCACTATAGAAGGAATCCCCTTCTTGCCTGGTGACAGCTAGTGACTATGACAGTGGTAGCTGTTTAAAGAACAGACAGTTGACAAATTAACTAAAGAATTAGTCAACATATGAGCGTGTAGAATAATAATTTGTAATTGCTCAGGACATATTTTGCTGAAGTTAATCCACAGAAAGCTTAGGGATATCTGAAGTACTGTTTGAAACACAAGGCATCACCCATTTGTTAAACTGTCAGGAACAATCAGGCTGATCTCCCTGTTGTGAAATAACTCAAAGTCCTCTACTTGCACAATGAGCCAAAATTCTTCCTTTTCTTCAATTCCCAGCCTGAAAGACCTGAGCTATTTACCTCCAGCCTGGTTGTGTTTGCTACAGCTTTGAAGGCTTATTGCAGCACAGCAGAAGCTCAGCACTTTGACATGAGAGGATGAACTGGCATACAGGGCATAGACACACTCATTTACTGCCACACAGGGTAACAGGAGATAGCAATTATTTTAAAAATTAGTATTTAAAGCTTTGCCTTTAACATTTTTGATGTATACCAGGGAGTATTATGGTATGACTGGTTCTTTGAAACCATAATCAACATATTTAAAAATTTGCAAATAATTGCTATGAATTCAAAATTGTGAAAAAATAAACACAGAGCATCAACAAAACTATTAAATTCAGTTTATGTAACCAAACTGGATTCTTGGTAAGTATTTCAGATTTGGATAGAAGTAAGAAGAGCAAATCACAATAGTACACATAAAGGCTTTTTGTTGGTAGCAGCAGTGACTTTCATGAGAAATATTTACAGACTGGATATGGCTATGAACTCTCCTGCTGTCACTGATCTCTCCTAACAACGGGACAAACTTGAACAGATAAAATTTGTAGGAGTACATTTCTAAAAAAGACAGCGCTGCCCTCCCTGGATTCCTGAAGCCAAGATGATCAGGGTTTGGCAGCACTGAAAACTTCAGAGAAATATAACTGAAATCATCAAATAGAAATCCACTAATCTGGTGATCATGCCCAGCCTGGAACAGATATAATGGTTTTTGTTCACACTGTGAATATTTTTACTTCTCTACTTCACAGAAATATTCTTCTACTACTATTTCTTAATTAAAGAAAGGATGACTTTTAAATATCTCTGTTGTAAATATAAATATATATACAAATATTAGCTTTTAAATATATCAGTTTCCAAGATATATATTAATTTTTTCTACAGTCTTTCTTCTATTCTTTGTCAAAGAATATTCCCAGCAGCAAACATTATCTGATGTCAAAGCCACTTAGAAAACCTGATTTATATTGTGTCTTTGTGTCCTACGTTTTCCAGCAGCTCTGTATTTATCTTTTGACAAGTTGGAAGGGAAGAATATATTTGGGCTTTTATCTTCTTTAAAAATATGTAGACACTGGATTTTAAACCACTATCTAGAGCAGGAACATCTCAGTTGCTAGGAAAAGTTGTGTTCATGTATTGTATCACAATGATTGTGGACATTCTTGTTACCAAGGTATTTCCTAGAAAAATTAACTGACATTTATAAAATACAACACATTTGATAAGGTCTTAATTCTATTTACATTTTTTCCCATGGGTTTGTCTTCTTTTCCATTTCTTCAATCATTGTCATACTGGTTCAGAGAAGGATTCAAGATGCAACTTTATATCACTTTTGCTGCAGTTTCAGCTTTGTGTGACCAGCTTAACTGGAGAAATAAACATGCAGATAATAGAAATATAAATAATATATACATATAAACATAAATAGCATGTATTTTTCCCTAAATTTCTAGGTGTCCCAAGTAAATTTCACTAGGATTCCGTTTTGCACAGACAAAACCAAGAATACCACTTCTGTCTGCTCTCCGTAAAGCTCTTCCCACTGTGGCCAGCTTTCCCTAAAAGCCCCAGCAGTGCCTGGTGTGTGCCTTGGGAACAGCACCACTCCTGACACCTCTAATGCTTGCTGCTGCACCAGAGCAAGGCTGGCTGCACTTCTCTGCACCAGGCTCTGTGTTTTCCTCTGCTCACGCCATCTCTGAAGCCTAACTGCATGGTTTCATCCAGTGAGAAGGTGACATTTGCCCTGGCCAGTGCCAGCATTGGTAGCATTGACTTTCCCACGGAGCTTTAATTAACGTGTGCCTTGCAGACTCTGCTCCCGTGGAACAGCAGTGCCTCACACAGCCCTGGCTGCCCCCTTTTCCTGCAAAGGGGCAGGGAAAGTGCCCCTCCTAACAGAAGGCACAGGTGAGTAGTTAAATGTTGGTAAACTCAAGGTCTGCACCTAGAAGTAAGCACAGCTGGCTGTGCTACAGACACAAAGAGCCATGTCAGACTTATTTTCCAAGCTAGCTGGTCTTGCACATGGACTCAGCGTTACCTTTGGAGAGGTGAGCAAAACTGAATTCAGTCAAGTTTAGAACAGCGACTTCTACAAGTTCAGGGTAACTAATCTGATCTCAGTTCTATTCTCAGAGCCTTGGAGAGCAGCCAGAAGAATACCCAGTTTAACAATAAAGCCAGAAGAACACACAGCTTCCCCCAGAATCTTCCCTTGCAAAATATCTGCCAGTCAGATCCCCTGATGTGAGAATAGAACAGAGAAATCTGTGGGTGAAGGAATTACTTTTCTGGGGAGCTGATGACTTCAGAAGAGAGTCAAACCTATACATTTTACAGTGTTCCCCAGCCACTGTGACAAGCTTTTCCACATAAAGGTCAAGAGTGTTCCACAGGATTCCTCTCACCAGCTGTGTGACAGTCAGTGGGGTTGTGAACATGACCTCGAGGCCGGTGAGTAGGATGGTTCAGAAGAAAACATCATCTGTTTTGGAGCCAATATCTCCCAATATACAGATGGGAAGGACACGAGGCTGTTTGCTGGCTCACAGTGCAAGGCCATCTACTTCCTTATCCCTCTGTTTCCATTTGCACCCATTTTCTATTTCTATTCCCATCCATTTCCTCTATTTTCGCTGTCCTTTGGCACAAAGCTGCTGAGAGGTAAAGAGGCAATTACTGAGGGATAAAAGTACTCTGAAGGAGGAGACAACTGGTGTAGCCCTGTGTGTTTTTGGAAAGTTCCTGAAGGCTTCCCACTGAGACAGCTCAGCTCTACGACAACACAACAGATATGTCTTATAGCTAAACATAACGAGGGAAAAGTTTGATTTTCTTTGGAGCCTTTTAGAAATTCTCTCAGTTGTCTGCACTCCCCCAGTCCATGCAGATAAGAGGAGTGTGTGGGGGCAGAAGAGAACCCACTTGCTGGAAGCTGCCTAGAGTGAGAGCAAAAGCAAAAAAATACCAATTACAATGCAATTACTCCTCAGGCATGACTGTACTGCTACCCACTCACCAACTGCCCATGTCTGTGGGCTGTTTCTAGCTTAGTTTTACTACAGTTAAGGAAATATTGTATCACTTGGCGTTCAGATAGATGGCATGGATGTAACTACTGTACTGTTTTCTCCTTGTTATTTTAAAAGACGTGTTGCTTTTCAAGTTTTTTTTTTTTTGTTTTGCTTTTTTTTTTTGCTTGGAAGACAGACAAGCACAGCTACTTTGACAGCACAAGACAGATTTACCACTATAGACCCATTTGCTTTGTTATTTTTATACCAGCTCTGCACCAGCTGCTGGGGAGAAAAGTAACTCATCTAGCTGTAATCAAGGCAGTAATTCATGCAGGACCATGGTTTTATGGGAACAACAGCACCCCTTCCTTCCTCTACAGGTTTTACTCCAGAAATCCTGTGGAGATTTTCTATTTTGATATCCTATCCTGTTTCATAACAAGAAGTTACAGTAGGCTTCCAGAAAACCTGTAAAAGATGTTTCTACGCTAGTAATACTCAGTATTTTACAAGCTGCTTATAAAAATGAAAGGACAGTATCTACTAGACAACAGTGTAATCTGCTTAGGTGACAGGATTAAAAAAAATCAGTGTGCCGCTAACATAATGAGCAGGCAGTCATTTCAGTAGAGCCCTGTGATGTTAGATGTGGTCTTTTGAAGATCAGCAGTTGAGATGATCTACATTATTACAAGTTTAGAAAAGGACCAAAAGTTCTTTGATCTGCATAAAATGTCCCACAAATTATTTTTGTTAACCTTTGCAAATAATTTTAAAATGCGATGTGTTTTGGAGATCTACCTCAAGGAGAGAGAGGTCCATGGTTCAGCAGAAGGATACAGCCATTATTCCCTGTGTTCTAATTATTTCTAATTCTAGATCCACAGCTAGATTGCTTTTGTTTTCATACAGGTTGTCCAAGCAGATATTTAATAATTTTCTTTAAAAGTGGTTTTCTGATACTGGTATGTATAATTATAGACTCATAGAATAGTTTGAGCTGAAAAGGACCTTAAAACCATCTAGTTCCAACCCCCTACCATGGGCAGCAGTGCCTTTCACTGGATCAGGTTGCTCAGAACTCCATCCAGCCTGGCCTGGGACATTTCCAGGGATCCAGGGGCACCACAGCTTCTCTGGGCACCCTGTGCCAGTCCCTCACCACTCTCACAGCATAGAATTTCTCCCTAATGTCTAACCCAAAGCTGTTCAGTCTGCAGCCATCCCCCTGGGTCCTGCCACTACTCTCCTTCACAAGATGCCCCTCTCCCCCTTTCTCGTGGGTTCCCTTCAGGTCCTGCAGGGAGGTTCCCCAGAGCCTTCTCCTCTCCAGGCTGAACAGCCCAGTTCTCAGCCTGCCTGCACAGCAGACGTGCCCCAGCCCCTGAGCCCCTCTTGGCCTGCCCTGGGCTCAGGCAGCAGCTCTGTGCCCTTTCACTGCTGGGGAGCGCAGGGCTGGATGCAGAGCTCCAGCTGGGATCCCCAGGGCAGAGCAGAGGGGCAGGATCCCCTCCCTGCCCTGCTGCCCGCGGGGCTCTGCCTGCAGCCCAGGGCACCTTTGGCTTTCTGGGCTGCCAGTGCCCATGGCCAGCTCAGGTCCAGCCTCTCACCCTACCAGCAATCTGTGTCTTCTTTTTTGTACAAAAGTCTGCAGCTTTAGACACCAGGCAATTCTATGATTTTTTTTTTTTTTTTTAAATCAAGCTTTTTTCCAACCAGTGAGTTCCAAGACTGGAGAATGTTATGATGATAGACACATTTTGGGATTTGTTTCTTTTAGCATAACAGGCAGACATGATGCAAAATAAGTTTGGAGCAGAGACTCTGCAAAAAACCCAGAAATAAACATGAAATCTTGGAGGATTTCTAGATCTGGAGGAGATACATTTAAACTTCTCCAAAAAAGCAAGAAGACCAGTCAAATGGTGAGGGAAAAAAAATAAAAGAGAGAAAATGCAAAATGTCTGTATACATTTATAGGAAATAAATCCAGGATAAAGTTTAAATGAAAGCTATAACAAAAAGAACTAAGAAATAAGGAGGAAGTACATAATTTTGTGAAGAGAGGAAAATAAGTTGTAAAAGAAAAATAAAAGAGAAAAAATATCACAGTGGGTGGACTTGATTGCCTCTTAATCAATAAACTGAAATCAGCCTTACAGCTGACCAGAGGGGAAATTTATCACAAGTAAAGCTCATCTTAAAGGCAGAACCGAATCATTTTTGTTTCCACTTAATTATGTACATGTATATTAAAAAAAAGAAAAAAAAAAAAAGATAAACCAAAAATTTACAAGTGCATACCATGGCAGAATTCAGAGCCAGCAAAAGGAAGGAGTTATGCCAGTATATGAGGGTGTCTGGTTCACACAGCAAAAAGGTTATATTTTGGTACTGACACTGATTTCTCAACAGCTCTTTGCATCATTTGAGTTATAACAGTGACATAGATCTATTTTTTCAAAGTTCTAGAAACATATTAAAAAATGACCACATCTAAAAGATCCTCTTACCTGCTGATGAGATGTTCAGACAGGATTCATGTCCTGGTTAGGACATGAGAGATATTATTCACATGCTTAAATGCAACTTAAAGCACATGCAATAATTCTGAAAGCTTATTCACATGCTTGAAGTTAACCAAGTGCTTCACCACAGAGAAACCTGAACCCCTGTTATGCATTTCTCACCCTCACCTCACCCTATGTGCGCACACTGCAGAGCACCAGCCACTTTGCTACTGATATTTTGAATACTGGATGTGACCCATCAGGTTCTCTGTTGGCCCTGTTCCTTTGTCCTGTGAATTTAGGGGCATCCTTTTGATTTGCACTCCTCCTAGCCCATGGTCTGGAGGAAGGCAGCAAAGAAGGGTTGGCTGAACAGTACTCTGGAGGCAAAATAAATAACACCTGAAAGGACAAACGAGGAGGCATCTTAGTGATCCAGCAGAAGAATCCTGTTGTGAGGAGTACCTGTGCTGGTGCACGTGGGGAGGGTGTGGAGTCACCCCAGCTGAGCTGTGGCTGGCAGTGATCCCTTCCCACTGCAGAACCCAGCCCCACAGCAGCCTGGCAGTCCCTCTCCCTTGGGGCAGAGCAGTGTTTGGGAGCCACAGCCCCTGTGTGACACCCTCAGGTGTTAAAGCTGCCCTCCTGAGCAGCTGGGTCAGTGAGAGACCCGGAGTTCTGGTGGCTTTGCCATCTTTCATCTGCTGGGTCTCCGTGGGACAAACAGCAGGTGCTTACCTGCACGTGTCACTGCTGAGAGTGAAATTTAAATCTGGGCAGTAACTACAGCCAAGCTCTTGTTAGCAGAGAAAAACAGTGATGAAACAGTGCCTTCACTATTATTCATTGATATTGAATTAAAAAAAAATAAAAATCAATATCCCTTTTGAGTTGTACTAACCAGCATAAAAGAAAAGAATCACATTTCCTGATGAGAATGGTTTGCTGCCCAGAGGCTGATGCCCTGAGTAAATCTCAAAGTCCTCTAGTTATTTTCTGAAAGGGTTGATTTATGAACAGTGAACTGCAATGAGCTAAAATAGCATCAGTTTTCATCATTTACTCTACTAATGAGCTTTAGAACTATGCAATTATGCACATTGTAGTAGTTACCATGTATATACATATAGATGCATAAATGGAAAATGAGATCTCTGTTATCTACAGATAATCTTATAATTCAAAAGTATAAAAGATGATGTGTTGTTTTTTTCTTATCACACGGGGCTTTAAGGTTTAAAATAATTTAATAAAGGTTTCTGATGAAGCTGGAATAGTTGGTGACTCATAGGTCATCAGTGGGTGGCAGGTGAGAGAAGGGAAAGCCTAAAGCAGTTAAGGTTTTAATGAGACTCAAAGCTAGTTTCCAATTCAGAACATTCTTATTATTTTTCCCTGTTATTTTAACCACTACACAATGTTAAATATATTCTCTTTTCTCAACTTTTGTTTAGTCTAATTTGTTCTTTCACTTTTCTCCAGAGTGTTTCTAAAAAAGAAGATTCTATCAGAGTTTTAAAAAAATTGAAATGTTAGTAAATACAATGATATTTTAGCCATGTCATTCAGTTATGAGTTTTATTTTTTAAGATTCCATTAGTTTTGACTAAAAAAACCTACTATTAAAATATCATATCTTTAGTGCTGCATCTTAACTTATTCAGCATGTATTTATTTAGAATTTAACTTGTGAAGAGAAGCCAGAATTGACAAGCTTCCACAATTTCCCAAGTAAATCTGACTGAATATTTTAACCATTTCATGTGTCAGCTCAGCTGAGATCTCATGACAGGACCAGAAGCCCAACTTCAGGATGTTGTGTGTTAACACACCAGCCTGCTCTACCTAAATTCCCCCAGTGCCTGCTCAGCTGAACTGCTGAGGCTGATCTTTTCACTGCCATGTGGTTCCAGCCCCAGTCTCCTCTCCTCTCCT
Organism: Pyrgilauda ruficollis; assembly: GCF_017590135.1. Taxonomy (NCBI): domain Eukaryota; kingdom Metazoa; phylum Chordata; class Aves; order Passeriformes; family Passeridae; genus Pyrgilauda; species Pyrgilauda ruficollis. Next base: position 923,076 of record NW_024510099.1, on the reverse strand, counting down.
CTCCTCTCCTCTCCTCTCCTGTCAGCTGGACTGCCTGAATCACAAAAGAGTAAAAAGAAGTGCAGCACTGTCCCCAGTGGCAACCAGAAGGCAGAGATAAAATTTAGAGGTATTTTGACTACATGAGCTTCTTTGAATAGCTTCTGGTCTCCACTTTTCACAGGCTTATGTTCTTCCATGGGGAGGAAAAGCCTGGTTTCATGTGGTGTTTTTCCTCTAGAAACATACATCACCACTGCACGCTGGCAGATTCATTTACTTCTCATTAAAAACCAGAAATAATATAGTTCTGGTATGCTCCATTCTTCTTCCACTCTTTTTAGCCTCTCCAGTCTATTCTGCTGTTCTTCACCAAAGACTTCAAGGAGCAAACATGACCTCTCCTCTCCACACACAGGAGCAATAGAACTGGAGAACAAATAATTTCTATGGCTCACAGCCTGCCAAAATCCAAACAACTTCACAGAGATTTTCATTAGCACATAAACTAAGTGACAAGGCAGAAGGTAGGTCTGCCCTCACACACCTCTGCACCCTTTTATTCTGACAAAATGAAGCATGTGCTGAGGTTGGCATCTCTTTGGGTCAGCTCTCTGCCTGACTGTCTGGAGGGACAGGGTTCTCCCCCTTTGCAGATGCACAGGACTGTGAGCTGCCTGAAATCCTCAGCATCTATCCACCTCTAGAAGATAGATGGTTTCTTACAGGTGCTTTCAGTAAGAGAATAAATAGTGTTTCTCACTATGGTGAAAGAAATAAAGCAATGAACCGCCAGCCCAACAGCAGCACAGAACCCTGCTACCCTCTCCACAGTGTTTTGAGCAGGACTGGCAGCAGAACATGCACAAATTTCTTACTGTGTTCCAAACAATTCACCCTGATCCTGCAGCAAAATGGTATTTTGATGCTGAACTCTCCTGCAGCTTTAACTTATCTTCAAGAACTGCCACAGCATGTTGAGCATCAACCCCAAACTGAACAGAGGCAGAGGATTACTACAACCCACAAGAGTAATCTAATGACTGAATCTAAATCAAATCTTTAAAATACCCTCTAGGATTTGAAATTATTGGATCATAACTCTTATTCTGAGACTAACAGTCACATGTGGGCTCTGTTCCAGTCTCCACACCATGACTGTGTGTTGTCCTGTTGGGGCGCTGACACAAATAAACCCATTAGATTGTCACCAAAGACAAGAACATCCATCCTCCCTGAGCTTCCACATTAGCATCCGTGCTGTCTGAAGGCAAACATTAACCAACTTCATGTTTTGAAACCTCTAATGTGAAAGCTGCCCATGATCAATTAGAATGACCCCCAAGGCTCTACCTGCTATTCACATCACTTTAATAATCTCTGTGCACAATATTTCTAAAGACCTCAGCAGCGGCAAAAGTGATTTTGTGTTTCTTGATTTTATTTTCTTCTTCTGCAGAGCTCACGTTCAATCATTTTAAAGAATATGTTTTTCACACAGCTGCTTCTATGCATGTACAAGTGTCTTATGAAGGAAAAAAACCAAAACTGTCCTTTAACACAATAAACTAGGGATTGCTTTGACCTGGATTTCATTAACAAAACTTACAAAGAATTCAATGACTAATAGTATGGATTTTTTTAAAATCTTATTAACCAATGATTTCCTATTCTTACTGCCACTGTACTAGGCCAGAAAAGGAAGATAATATTTTGCTGGGTATTGTACACAGTAAGAAAGACAGATCCTTCCCTTTTAAAAAATAAATTATTTGAAATTTTGAACAGAAACAAAGGAATTCAACAGAAGAAAAGGATGGGGTCAAGAGTGAAACAAAGCAATTTGGCCTGACAGGTGGCTGTCTAGGCACTCCCTGGACTTTCTTTTTCTATGCATGACAGTGGAGAGGCTCATTCAATCACAAAGACTTACCGTGATTTCATGTGAGATTAGAGTGAGGCCCTCCAAAAAAATAGGCATGCTCTTCTATTTCTGGTAGAGAGTGACAAGGGGGTGGTTTTGTATGCAAAGACAAGCATTTGTAGTCCAGCTAAGATCAAAAGCAAAAACTCTATTGAAGAAAAGCAAACCAGCCAACTATAATCTAGATAGTGGTTCTTGGGGAAAATAGATGTAGTTTTCTCCTGAAAATTACAGTGATAAAATTAAAGCCAACCAGAAAATGTTGTTGTGAAATTATCAGTTGCAGCAAATTTAGGGTTAATTTATAATAGAAACTAACATTGTTTTAACTTTTAATACCTTTAGTTTGCAAACACAAAATTGCCAGAGAGCCTTTTACTACGAAAGTTGATATAATACTTTCATGATCTTGTAAATAATGATGTCCAAACATCAAAAGAAAGATGATGTAATAATGTAATATACAAACTGTGAAGATAATTTTAAAGCACCAATTAATTATTTGCCTTCTAGCACTGAATTTTGTGCATTTGTGTTTTAAAGTATCTAGAATCTACACACATAATTTCTCATTATGTTACCACTGCGCTTTTAACTCAATGTCATTTTGCTTTTACTAGAAAACACAACTTTTGCTTGTCTTCTTCACCATTACCCCATGGTGGTGGCAAACCCCCCACTCCCAGCGCTCCTGAATTGTCTGAATGTGCTTTTATTGGCTGTGGATTCTGACCTAGGCAATCACAGCTTGGTTTACCTAACTCTGCTTTCCCTCAGGTCCAAGCTGAACTCCAGGGAAAGGTCAAGGAGGCTCCCTGGCCCATGCTAAGGAAATCTCAGCAAAGAGACCCAGAATGTGAGAAATAGAAAAGCCAAACCTGAGGCATCACATCTCTGTCCCATAACTCTCATACTGAGTTCAGCAATAGCACAGGGTCTACACAATGATGAAGAATTACACAACTGGGATAAATCAGCTGCCTGCTAGCAAAAACCCTCAGCAGGAAAGTTAAAAAAAAAATAAAATAAAAATCATGCATGCATTATCCCAGAGCAATGAGGAAACTGAATTTAGGCTAAGTGGTCCTTCATAACAGTGATAGTATTATTGTCTCAATTTCTGAGAAAAGGCAGCCAAACCTGAACATTGAACTCAGCTTTCTGGTGCATATCAAATACGTTCAGAAACCTTTGCAGAATTAAAACATGTGATTCTGTGGAAAGGAAACCACAAGTCTACAACAGGAAACAGGCCTGCACAGTGTTAACATAATCAGTCTGGATTTCAATAAGGTGTTTGCTACTTACACAATCTCTTTCTGGGTAAGATGTTGTGGATTCAGCTGAATGAACACACCATGAGATGGCTGAGCACTGGCTCACAGGTGGGCACAAAGGATGGGCTGACATCAGCCTGGTGAGCTGTCACTGGTGGAGCTCTCCATCATGCTCTTCTACATCCTCAAGGCAGCCCCAGAAGGGAGATGAGGTTTGCAGATGGTACCAAACTGGGAGGAGCTGGTGATCGCCCTGGAGGCAGAGTAGCCCTGCGGAGAGGCCTCAGCATGCTGCAGCTAAGGACAATCACAAATGTGTGAATTCAACAAGAGAAAGTGCTGGATCCTGCACCTGGGGGCAGCCCTGGCTGGATGTGCAGCAGCATGCAAAGTCATGCACAAGGCTGATCAAGGAATCAGTATTTGAAAATGTTAGTGGTTTAGAAGTATTTTATCAGCTGCTTCAATATATAACTACATGGTTATAAAAACATGGTAATTCACTGGATTAAAAAAAAAAAATTCAGCAGGGTTCATTGAGCACAGCACGGCCAGCTGGGCAAGGCAGGGATTGTCCTGCTCTGCTCTGAGCTGGGGTGGCCTCACCTCGAGTGCTGGGGCAGTTCTGGGTGCCACCATATAAAAAAGGTGTAAAACTATTGGAGAGCGTCCAAAGGAGGGCTGTGAGGGTAATGAAGGACCTAATGAAGGGCAGCCATATGAGGAGCAGCTGATCTGCTCAGCCTGGAGAAGAGGAGACTGAGGTCAGACCTGAACACAGTCTAGGAATTCCTCCTGAAGGAAAGAGGAGAGGCAGGCACTGATCTCTGCTGTGTGTGACAGGGACAGGACTCAGGGAATGGCCTGGAGCTGGGTCAGGGGAGGTTCAGGCTGGATATCAGGAAAAGGTTCCTCACCCAGAGGGTGGCTGGGCACTGAACAGCTCCCCAGGGCAGTGCTCAGCACCAGCCTGGCAGAGCTCAGGAGGTGTTTGGACAATGCCCTCTGGCACATAATGGGATTCTTGGGGTGTCCTGAACAGGGCCAGGAGCTGGACTTTGATGATCCTTGTGTTTCCATTCCAACTGAGAATATTCTGTGATTCTGTGATGGTTGGTTCAGTTGAAATATTTTATTTTAGCTTTTCTGGCATGAGAACTTTTGGCAACTCATTTGATATTCATGGTGGAAAGTTAAAGCACCCTTTAGCCTCTCTGACCAGGCAATAAATAGTGACTAGTTTGTATTTTGGTGACTAATTTTGCATTTTCTACACTTGCATTACACACTACGTCTCCAAATTCATCAATTTAGCCACCAGTTCCACAGTTCAAACATTGCTGTTTTTTGCACAATTTTAGGAAGTTGAACAAGACCATTTTTTACCTTTGTGAGAAACAATGTTATACTGAGATCTAGGAAATGTACATGAAGAAATGTTTTGAGGATCAAGAGAAGTGGCAGCAGGAATATTGAATAGTGGAGGAGGAAGAAATATCAGATTTCTGGTGGGTTGGTAAAACCCAAGGGTTTCAAGCCACTTGATCATCGCTACAACAATATCCCCAAAATGGATTGCACTAAAATTGCTCTTTTGTGGTAGGACATATAATCCTACACTTCTTCCAGAGAAAAAGCAATCCTGATATGTAGCTCCTTTGGAAGAATCTGTTGAGTAAATTTAAGAACAAACCTGAATGTCAAGAGCACGTAAGAGGGAAACGTAGAGTTCTCCCTTCTGCCAAATAAAATCAGAGGAGAAATGTTCATATTCTAGTCAAGTCTTTTGAATAGTCTCTGTTGTACTTGACCATTTCCTTATTTTTTCCTTGGACTTTGTTCAATTTCTAAATTTCACATTAAAAAATTATATACTTATAGTGATTCATAATATAAACTGGGTCAATTTCATTGCAATTTGTCTGTAAATGATTCACTGTTTACTGGAGAACAGTGTCCCAGGTTTAATTGTTAAATTCTTAATTGCTTCAAATTTGTGCTGCCTTGAAATAGATTTCCGTAAGTTTCAGATTCCTGTTGTTTGAGGAGTACTTTCAAAATAATATAATATAGTGCACTGAGCTTAAACCAGCAGCTAAATACTGAGCTTTCTGATTGTTCAAGTCCTCTGCTTAGGTAACATGCATCTGCTGTCTGTTGAACCTTTGGAGTAAATGAGTTTAGTAGCAACTTAAGTATGGTGTGAAAACATGTTTCCTGTTCCTGTTCCTCTTGGGAGATGCCTGCAGTGCCCTCTAACTTCAGGGAATCTTCATTCTAATCTTATCTTCACACATGAGAGAGGGGAAAGTGGAATTGATCAAAACCAACAGGCTTGCCCCCCAGCACTCAGAACTTTGCAGCTTTCAGATGCAGACCTGGCATGAAAGACTCAACTTTCTGTTGCTCTGCAGCTGGGCAGCAAAAGAAGGGGGAAAATAGCTCACAGCTCTCTGATCTTGTCTCCCAACCTTACTGGAGGGCTCCAAGGCTTAACTGCTTGCCATGTAAGAAAGATTCTGCTTGTTGAGAAGAATCCTGAAACAATTGCTCCGCCTTCTCTCTTCCCTGGCTGTTTTCTAGCATATTTCTGCCTCCAGTTTTCAGTGCAGATGTAACAGCTCCAATTTTCAGTACAGGTATAACAGGTCTGGGCAGCAAAGCAGCTACAGGAGTCAACCACTGTCCCAGGTACTGTCTGGTGTTTTAAGATGTCCTAGGAACTCGGGAAGAGTATTTTTCTGCCTTTACTTTTGTTTCTGTTCAGGGTATCAGGGGAACAAGTGACCTTAATGAAGTGGCAGAGTCAGATCCTGAGACTGTGTGAATCAGTCTGCAGCTCAGAGCAGTGAATGAACCAAGAGAAGAATGCAGTCCTCCAAACCTTATATTGCTTCAAATATTCCTCTGCTGATTTCACTGCTCGTAAGATAGGAAATAAGATAGGAAATTTAATAAAAAAAAATTTAAAAGGGTACTTTAAAAGTGATAGGTACCTTGTGGGCTGCTATCTTTTTCCAAGCTCATTTAATTCTGTAAAGCCACTGCAGAAATCTCAAGCTTAGGTTGTTTTTCTTTGCAGCGAGTTTCCTCTTCCCCCTTTCCTAGCCTTCTCACAAAAACAAGTCCAAAGTGAGACTCCTAGAGTTCTTTCTCATTCCTTCTGATGGAGCTGATTGAGCTGGTGATAAGATTATCACATAGAGCTGGAGCTGCCTTTTCTAGTTCTGAATCATACTACTAGGCTTTACAGCAACAATTATAGCCTCCTTCCCTCTTACTGGAAAAAAGTATGTGATTTAAACATATTGAATTTACCCCATTTCTAAGAAATTGACATCAGACTGAAGTTTCTACCATAGTAAGTCTCTCCATATCTGTTGCCAAAACTTCAGCGTTTGCTTGCACATTTCTCTTAAGCTGGAAATGAATCCTGGGCATGCAGCATCACCTAAAAATGTTTCTGAGGTGTGGGAGGAATTTCAAAATCTGAAAATGAACAAACCATAGAAAATGTCTTGAAGCCAAAATACGATGGTAGAATGACATAGTGACTGCATCATGGGTTTTTTTTTTTTTTCCTAGTTGGAGCTGCCAGCATTCACTCTTCCAGAGATTTGATTCTGTTAAATAGACCAAAACCATAAAGCTTCAGTAAAGTTTTATAAAGAATGCAGATGTTTCTTAAGAATTAATTATTCACTTTTTACCTTGAAATAAACCAGATTTTGATACAAAGTACAAGTACAGAAAAATTCTTTCTGCCCTAGCTTTCAATAGTCTCAAGAAAACTTATTCTAAATGGTCTACTTTTAGTTCTCCTCTCAGCAGGATTGAAATGAGAGTAAAATTGCAAACTTCACAATTACAGGATGTTTGCTCCAGCCAGCAGTTAGACCCACATGTGCTCACCTCCCTCAACTAGAAGAGGGAAAGAAATTGGAAGAGCAAAGCAAAGAAAAACTTGTGGGTCTGTTGACCCTTTAATAAGTGAAAAAGGAATAAAAACCTCAACCCATCCAGAGTGACACGAAGGAAATCCCTGACCACAGGCTGATGACCAGATAGTCCCTGGGTGATGGCTGCCTTGGAAATATTGCTGCCTGCTCTTATTGCCCAGCAATAAACAAACCCTGCTGTGCCACCAACACTGCTTTGGTGTCACTAATCTGAGACCCAGCACCATACAGGCTCCTAGAAAGCAAATTAACTACACCCAAGCTACATCCACCACAATGTTTAAGTCATCACAAGGGCTGAGTGTGATTTCTTAAATTCTGGCAGTTTTTTCCCCTGTATTTTCAGTGCAATTGTCTAATACCAGCAAACTACAAAACATTCCTAAAACTACATTACCTTCCTGTAGTGTTTTCCTGTATTTTCCGTGCAACTGTCTAACAACAATGAACCACTAAACCATCTGTGCTTATTTATACAATTTTTGCCCTTCTAAATCACTACCTACAACTATCTGTTGACAAAATCACTGCACTTGGAAATTGCATACCTAGTATAAGTACTTCTCACCTAAGGCCTTCCCATTGCAGCCACTCCTCGATGAGCAGGGAGGTGACAATCTCAGCAGCCATTTGTGACTGCAGGATGGTTAGGCCAGGCTTATGTCCCATTGCAGCCATTCCTTGATGAGCAGTGGTTAGGCCAGGCTTGAGCTCCATTGCAACCGGTCTTGATGAGCAGGGAGGTGACAATCTCCAACCGGTCTTGATGAGCAGGGAGGTGACAATCTCCAACCACTCTTGATGAGCAGGGAGGTGACAATCTCCAACCGCTCTTGATGAGCAGGGAGGTGACAATCTCCAACCGCTCTTGATGAGCAGGGAGGTGACAATCTCCAACCGCTCTTGATGAGCAGGGAGGTGACAATCTCAGCAGCCATTCATGGCCCCATGAAGGTTAGGCCAGGCTTGTCCACTAGCTCTTGGTGAAGGCCACTCAGGGTGTTCACTTTGAGGTGTCGACCCTGACTCAGTCCAGCTCTTCAGCAGGGTTCATGCCAGAACCACATTATGTGTTCAGAAGTATTTCACTTGCAGGTAGAATTTCATTCAAATCACTTCAAAAGCTTTTATTTGCCTCAGCATAACCAGGGCTTTACCACAAGTTCCTGTAAAATCCTTCCTAGCCTAAGTCACAGAGCCAGGGAGTCAGGATCTGGTGGGGTTGGAAGGGACCTCAGCCATCACCTAGTCCTGCTGCCATGGACAGAGACACCTCCTGACAGACCTGGCTGGTCCAGGCTTTGTCCAGCATGGCCCTGAACTCCTCCAGGGATGGGGCATCCACAGCCCCTGGGCAAGCTGCTGCCATGGCTCACCACTCTCAGAATTTCTTGAAGTAAAGAATTTCTCAAGGTAAAGAATTTCTTCCCAATATCTAACCTAGATTTCCCCTTTAATTTCCACCCCTCACTGCTTCCCCAGTCCCTACAGCTTGTGACAGAGGATCCCTCCCAGTGCTCCCTGCAGAATCCTTTCAGACTCTGGAGGGTTGCTACGAGGTCTCCACGCATTTCTCACTTTAACCTTAATTTCCCTGTATCATTCATTAGCATTCACAGTGTGGTAAGTGTTGTCTACATGCTTCACTTTCCCACTCAAAAGCAGCCTGCCTGTTCAAGCGGCAGAGCTTCAGACAGCAGCATAAATTGCCTGTAAAAAATGTATTTGCAAAGAAAAGTCTAGACATTTCATGGCTTTGTGTTCTGTGAATAAACTAGGAAACACGTGGATGAAAAATCACTAGTCTGTCACCATGGAATATTGGTACTGTATCAGCAGAAACTGACATTAAATCTATTGATTTTAAGACTATTTTTCTGATTCTATTTCCTAAATACTACTTTTGGGTTAACGCAAAAGTACTGTAGGATGGGAAAAGGAAAAGGAAAAGAAAAAAAGAGAAAAAAGAAAGTAAAAAAACCTCTTTCAGCCAGCCAGAGACTGCACAGTATCAAAGCACAGGACAAAGTGTCTAAACCTTGAATAACTGATGGGCAGGCAATGACCACCCGAGCCGGAAGAGAGCAAGGATGGACCAGGACACTGCTCACCTGCAGCTGGAGGGAGGGAAGAACCAAAGCCTTTCCTTGGTTTTAAGGAAAGTTTCAATACTCAGCACTGGATGTCTGTGCTCTTGGGGTGACTTTTACTCCACATGCTGCTGTTGGCTTAATTCAGTGGTAAATCCTTTTTCACTCTTTTGTATGAATAAACAACCATCTACAAGAACAAAACTGGGCTTTTTTTGGTTGTTTTCCTCTTTTTTCTTTCCAAGTAATCATATTTCTAAATGTCAGGAGAACTTCTTGCTTCAACCAGAATCTCAGAATTTAGTCATATCCAGACCTCAATTAAGCTGGTACTTCACATATTGGCTATGGGAGAAATGGATACTTGGCAATAGTTACAGGGCTGTGCTGGGCACCTTTTTAATGGGAAAAAAAAATACTGTTTTGTTCCTAAAAGTGAGGCAGTAGTCTTTCAAAATCTCTTCCTGAACTGACACTTAGAAATCCAAGGTGAGAGTCTCTATACCTGGATTTCATCACACCCCTCTCAATTTTTGATATCTTGGCTCTTTCCTTTTCTTCCTCCTGTCTCAGATTTTCTGTCTGCTGGTATTGCCACTTTTTTTGGGCTCAGACCTTCATTGCAGGAAATAAGAATACAAGTGCAACTCAAAGCATTAATTCAGAGTCTGACAGAATATTGGCCTCCAGCTAGCCCTGATGGATTAACATTCAAACTAATATTTAAATAGTTACAGAAAAAAAAGAATAAAACCACGGCCTACAATATCAACTCGTGTTGGAGACCAATAAGACTTGTTTAAGTCCAACAAAAGTTATGACCATCTGCAAACCATGGAAACATTAGAGAAAATAGAACTCGTTTTAGATCACTATATATTATATGCTAATTATATACTTATATATATTGATTTTTTTATCAATATGTATTATATATATAACTACTTTTGCATCAACTGCTGATCAACAGCAAAACAAGCCCAAACTAATGAGGGATGGGAGAGAGTGAAAGCTCAGGTGCAAAGAGGAGGTGGGGTAGAGAGGCAGCAGGAGCACACAGGTTCTGTGTATCACATTCTTTGGAAAATTAAACCATTCAAGGCTCCTTAGTGGGATGATTCCACCAAACCAGCCCCTTAAGTCACACCCACCTGGACTCTGGCAGCAAAGCCACCACAGTGAGCTGCTGGTTCATCTCCTCAGCTGACACAGCTGCTGAAGGAGTGAATGTATTTTGGTTAAAAATGACCTTGCCAAAGCAATCACTTCGAAGATCTCTTTGAACCAAATCATTTAATCAATGATCTTTGTTACCCGAATGGTTTTCTAAACCACTGTCACAAGCTGAGGGGAAGTAGAAGATTATTGGGTGTAAGCAAGTATGAGTAGCTAACAGATGGAGTACATAAAACAAAGAAAAACCCCAAATTTCAGTCAAACCCCTTGCACTGTGGCACTACATTCAGAACACAAACTTCTTGGAGGCTCTTTTCTTCAAAGAAAAGCAATTACAGTAAACAACAAAAAAAAAAAGTTATATTTTTTAAATAGCTAAGCAGTAAACATTGCTACACCCTATAAATATTAATATCCAACAAGTATTAATTTTCATACAAAATAAAGTCAAGCATCATAAAGAGGATCCATAAAAAAACCCTCAAAAATCTCCTCTTTGTACATTCTTTTGCTAAAAAGGAAATGGTTTTTAAAGACAAAGTTTATGTTTTTCTTTTAATGTAGATTTTTTCTATTAGAAAAAATAGAGACCTTTATCATGATTCTGAATAAAATTTAAGCAGGCTCTTGTATGTTTTCCTCCATTGTTTTCTGAAAGCTCACTATATATTTGTAAGTGCAGCATGGCATGTGTAGGAGAGGGAGAAACTCAAGAGTTCTTTCCCATGATACTTTACCAGACACCCTTTTTGTATATCTTAAAAACTAATTAAAATACCTTGTCCACTGGGAAAAGGACTAATTGGACTTATCTGCCCTCCCTGTGCCATGTCACAAAGTGAAAAATCCTCACTAATGGTTCCTGAAACTCCAATCTGAGATAGGTGGCATTAGATGGCTCACAGAAAGCAAGCATCTCTGTAGATTAATTACTTTTCTTTTGTTCAGATTTGCTGATTTATTTTGAACTGGTCATGGGGTAGTTAATAAATGTCATTCACTTCATTAAAAAAAAAAAGTTCTCATCTGCTGTAAATAGTAATCAAATTATATGTAAGAGAGCAAAAAAGGTGCTGCTATAATGCCCTCTGCTTAGTATTAAAAACCACCCCTGGAAGATTAAGATTTAAAACTAATTTTAAAAGTTATTATGCCAAGATTCACTTCCTTGATAAATGGAAAAACTTTCATTCATAGTGGAAAATAACAATAATAAAAAAAGCTCCAAACCTTGATTCTGATGTGCCAGGGGACAGCAGCAAACAGCAGAGATGGGCAGCAGAAATGGGCTCTCACCACTGCCAGCCCCAGGACTGAGACAGGAATAGGCAGAAGAATTATTCCTCTGGAAATAAATAATAATAAAGATTAATATATATAAGAATGAATTAATAATTGTTAATATAAAAATATAACATATAACAATATATTATAGAAAATATGTAATAACAGAAAATAGATTATATATATATATAATATACAATATATTATAATAATAGTTCCTAATTAATATGTAAAACAATAAATAAATATTCCTCTGGGAACCACACCCAGGCTCAGGCATGGAGCTACACAGGAAGCCTTGTGTACAAACGTGTTTTACTTTAACCAAAAGCCAAGGTAAACCACTTTAACTAAATGACTGACAAAACATTTCCAACTCTTATGACCAATATAAAAGACTTCCCAAAGCAAGGGACACTTCTCAGTTGCATTGGCATAAGTGAAGAGTAAATTCTTTGAAAAAGATCTTTCTTGTTGTTTCCCTAAGCGGCCTGTGACTGGACAGAACAGTGGAATTTTCCCCTCATTTGAAGTGCAATAATGGCTGGAGACACTTTCCTTCAGCCTCAGTCTGGTGAAATTTCCCACCCTGCTTTAGCTTCTCTGTTAGCATCGAAAAATACACTTTTGATTATGACGTTCCTTTTTGGTGAGATTTTTTTAGATACGTAATTGTTCAAATTTTTAAGTACAGAACAATATTAGTAATAAGTATTATGAAATGTGAATAAACTTGTTCTTACCTCTTTGCTGAAGCTTGCCCTCCTACCTTAAATGCTTGTTTTCAGACTCTAAACATAAAGAGAGGACTTTAACATGACAATGAAAATAAACAAAATAAACAATAATAAAAAATGTGACTACTATTTGATGAAAAAATTACCATAATGTAAAAAGAAAAAAAAACAGGACCAAGATGATATTCTTAGAGTGGATTTCTATATTGCTGACTTCATTTTATGAACTGGAAAATAAAAATTTAATCAATATGCTTTAGATCAATAAATACTAAGCTATGTAGTACAAGAAATAAAATAGTCCAATAGAAAAACAATGTACTTGCAGCACAACTTTAATAGCCTTAAGAAAGGAATCTTAATACTGACATTTTATTAGTTCTGCTTAACATCTCAGGATTTACAGGTAGCCAGCTTACACAGAATCATTACCAAGTCTAGATATTAAATTAGAAAGAAACAAAAACGTGGCAACAAGTGAGCACGAACCTCACGTGAGCACAAGGTTAGCAGCACGTGTGTGCTGTCTTTGGGAGGAGTCTCCTTCGTCATCTAACCTCTAATATAAATCTCAATTAATGCAAATATGGCACACAGCTTTCCCCCTGTTTTTCTAACCTCAGTGGTAACTCATTTAGTTGAATTCTGCTCTTTTGTAAATGCTACCTCTGAGCTGAAAATTTAACTGGTATCTTAAGATACATATCTATATTTTAAAATAAATACATAAAATGAGCTATTGAGAAACATGTTCCCTGCTGCTGTAACTCCTCACCTCCTCTACGACACTAATCTCAAACTGAATCAAACATGACAGACACCTCCATTTCTCAGGTCTTTATGCCCCCAAGAAGGCTTTTAACAGTGTACAAAGCCAAGAAAGGAAATACATTTTGATAGGACTTCCATGCTTTTAGTCCTTAACGAAGAAAACAAGATTACATACCTAGAAAAGAGAATATCTCCCTAGAACTGCCTTCCTATTTTTTTGACTTCATGGATTTACTGGCTGGACAGTGAAGTCAAAATTTATTTATCTTTCAGTTTTGAATGGATAGCCTGGGAAGGGGTGATGCCTTAAGCTGGGGTGGGAACCGAAGGTGTTACAAGAATACTCTTAAGAGTATGACTCACAACATAAAGGAAATGGGGGTGAGCAAAGAACATGATGCAAACCCAGGTTCTATAAAAATGCAACTGCTCTCATATCTTGTTAGCTTCAACAAGAGCTGAGGGGGCTCAGGCCCTAGAAGAGCACCTCAGCTGTCTTTAGGACCTAGAGAATCAAGTAGCACTATAAAAAAGGTAAAACAGAGTAAGAAAAAGCAAGAAAATCCTTCTCCACAAAAGCAGTCTTGTTTAAAAAAAACACACCCAAACAAACACTACAAGACAGATCTACCAAAACTATTTAACATTAAGTATATACTGCAAATTGCTGCTATTTGTCAGCCTCTGGACATTGTTACACATAATGGCCAAAAAAAGCCTTTGGGTATTCATGGATAGACTTGAAAGGTCTCAGAAAACCTTCAGGATCTTTTTCAAAGTACAGGGACTTTTCTTGGTGTAAATTCACTTGACTCAATTCCCTGTTGACTGATACTTATATATCATTCACTGAAAAATCAGCTAAGTCAAATCCCCCACTATTACTGCTGTCTGTGTCCAATGGGCCACGGGACCATCAGACTTGAGCTTCTTTTCTAGTTTTTGAGACTTAGAGGGCCTGCCATGCTTTACAGAGTTCCTCCTTCCCCTGGAGAAATTATCATTTAAGAGAAATCAAGTCTCACATTTCACCTATGAAACCACTATTCCAGTATCATAATTCTAAAGATATGAAAGTACAACCTCATGATAGACAGCTAGAGCAGTCATTGCTAGCAGATGTGCTTACCAAAATCCTCTCAATTGTCTGTGTTCACTTCCTAGACATATATGAGACCAGCTCCTTTGTCCTCTCTCATGGAACTTTATTTATGAAAACAAAATGTACCTGCCAGAATTATCACATCCCAGATTTCAATTAAGCCTTCCATTTTTTTTTTCCCCAGGGAAAGCAGAAGAGTGTGTTCATTTGTGACATGTCTCAGTTTTTGCTCACGTACCACACTCTGCTGGTTCATCTCTAAATAAACATAGCGAGGATCGAGCAGCACCTTCAGTCTAGCTGTAGGTGTAATTGCAATTGGAGATGGCAGCATTGATATTCAGGGGATAATTCTGGAGAAAAATGGATACCTTAGAAGCTGTTTTTATGGAGACATATTAGTTGCTTCAGATGTCCCAGAACAGCTGAAATACCTGCAAGGAGCTCACGTCCACCAGGGTGTGTGAAGGTATCAGTAACACGCAGGTCAGCAGGACAGGTGTCAGCTTCCCGACGTTGTGCATCTTGTGGCAGCAGGAGAGGTGACCCCAGCTGCACACTGGTGGAATCAGGCATCTCATGGCTCCTGCTTTCTTATGTTCCAGCTGCCAGGGTTCCATTTCAGGTGAAAGTTTTTAACTTGGTTTCATTATATATATAAACGTTTATACAGAACTTCTAGACATACATGCACACATACACAGAAAGACTTAAAAGCAAAATAAACCCAAAAAACCCTACACTCCAGCCAAAGCCATCTTTCTCTTGGGTGTATACCAAGAAAACTCTGCCAAAAATATATATATAGATATTCAATGCTAGAGTTAATATAACCAAAGGCAAAATTCCAAGAGCTGCATGCTAACACAGTAGTACAGCAGGTTAAAAAAGAGAGATTACTATATTTGAAATTATTTTCCATACTATTCACAGTAAATGCAAGACACTGACCACACTGCAAAGCCATGTAACATTTAGATGACATGAGACAGATAACCTGGGGAACGAAATGACCTACTGCTGCATTCCCTGTTTTTTGGGGAAGCCATCACTTTGTAGGTGCGCCTTCCCAAGAAATACTGCTGCCATCTAGAAAAGAGCAAGTGGAAGACAGAGATACTGAGAGTCTGCAAATCCCAATTACCACATCTGCCATGCCAAGACACTTCTTTCAGCAAGATTTTATCTCAATTTTATTTCATTGTTCTATGGAAAACAGTAGGGACTATGACTTTTCTAGCAGCAAGACTGGTGTCCTGAGTCGGAAGAAGGGTGGGCTAGAAACAAAGACCTACCTGACCAAGATCACACAAAAGCTGATGAGCAACTGCAAGTAGGAGCTCAAGGACGAGCTGGATTTGTGGCCATCAGTGCTGAAAACCACAAAAACTGAAATAATGGATTTCATATCGGGTCAACTTTCTCATTTATTTTTAAATTTAAAAACTTCAGTAGTTCAACAGTTTGGTAATTAAAGGAGTGTTTGGATTACTCCTCCACAGACAGCTCTTCCCTGGTGGAGTAACTTTAATGACACTAAAGTCAAGTATTGCACATTTATTTGGGTTTTAAGGAGAGAAAAGCATGGGTGAGAAGCAACCCCTACTAGTACTTAAGTTCCTGCATCACAGTGTGTGACATGTGCTCACATTCTCCTAAAACCAAAAGGAGTCAGGAGTTTTCCCTCAGTTTATCTGTTTGCAAATGATTGCAGTACATAGGGAATTGTTCTGGAAATTAATTTCAAAAAATTTAAACCCAAAGCATATAAAGAGTTTCAATAATATCAACTAGGACTGCTCAGCTTTCATTAAAAAGCTGCTATTTCTCAGTGGCTTCAAAGCGGAGTTTGGCTTTCCTGGTTTCCCTTTTACACACTGCTATTTATGAATCTGATGTGGTAGTTGGTTTGACAGATGATGGGACTGCTTGCAACTTACTCATGTTTGGATCCCTCTGTGAAAACTTCTATCCTTTTTTAAGCACTAACCTCATCTTTTTTATTTTTTTTTAACAGAAAGCAGAACTATTCTAGCTTTATTTCCTTTAATTAATCTTCCTTAAACATATGGCAGCGACGGAATTATCGCGAATGACCTCCAAACTCTCTGCATATATTAAGGCCTGGAGCTAATCTGGTTGCATGTTAAATTTAGATTTTGTTTGCTATTAAAAGCATGGCTATTGTGGAATTGCTGTGAATTACTACGAGCGCGGTGCGCGTACGCATGTGAGCGGCGGGGCCAGGGACAGCATTGCGTATTTCTCATCCCAAGGGGAGCACAGGCAGCGAGGAAGATGCAGCACGGCATGTTCTTGTCAGAGATCACACACAAACTGCCTCAAACACAGCTTCTGGTCCTCCCACAATGGGATATTTTTGCCACCCTTAATGACGCCAGGCAGGTGTTTACAGTTCTGATCTGTGTCCGTCTCGAGTTGGAATGAGGCACAGACACAAAATAGCAGCGCTTGACGCACTAGACCGTGACATACTGTACGCACTGCAATTAAAATAAACTCTACTCCTGGTCCTCGTTTCTTCCTGTGAGCAAACAAGAAAAGCTAGGAGGATTCATTCTGGTTTGTGGAAGGCTGCGCACTATTCTGAGAAGTGTAAAAAAATAATTTGCAGAATGAACTAAAATTCTCTAAGCCACCTTTTTAGCCTTGGCTCACTCTTTGCCAGGTGATTTCAGAGGAGGAGGAAGGAAGGGAGCTTTCCATCTGTTGAGGTGTTAGGATTCTAAACATGTTCCTGAGTTAATTTTGACTCTTTAAAGTGTGAGATAAGTTAATATACTCTAAACCAATATATCATGTCAATCAGCAGTGCTTTTCTCAACACGAGCCCACTCACTTCCGCCGCCTGCTTACAGGCTCTAGAGGCTTCTAGCTCTGCAGCTATGCCTCCCTTAAGAAATGAAATGTTCAAGTGGAATCAACAAATCATAGATGTCTCTAATAAAATAAACATGAATAGTGTGAATGGGAGTAGAGACGGTGACACTGTTTATTCCCTTTGTGTTGATGGAGCATTTTTCCTAAATACTTGCAAACATTGAGAAATATCAAGTAACACCTTATTTAGAAAAAAAAAAAAGTGGAAAGGAAAAAATAGTGTAAAGAAACATTAACTATTTATAAAATAGTTACATCCCAATACTAAAATTATATTTACTTAAATAGATAAGTCCCAAAATATCTTTTTTCTCCATCTCTTTCCAGTCTTTCTGAACCAGGCGTAGAAGTCTCTGAAGTATATTAACTTTGCCAGATACTATAAACCCAAAATATTTGAAATATTGTATCATCTTCTAGTCAGAACACATGAAGAAATTTACTGTCTGGGCCTGTTGCTTAGTGCAATGTACTTTCCTAATGCATTGAAGATGGCAGCACGCATACAATAATTGCCTTTGTGTTATGCTTTAAGAATTCAGAAACTCACAGGAAGCTGGAAGTTGTGTCTGGACCATCAGGTTTAGGAGGTAATTCAGAAAACATGTCCATAAATTTGCCTAATCCCAGTATATATTTCTTCTCTACAACACCCTGTGGTAATGGGTTCTACAAGTATAATGAAAGATCGATTTTTGCATGATTTAACTATAAATTTATTTACAAGATTAAAATTTTGTCCAGTGTATCAGTTTGTATAGTTGTATATCCTTCTATTTTCTCACTTACCTCTTTTCCAAGCTGCAAAAAAGTAATCCAGTTCACATCACAATCCATATGAAAGATATTCCATGCTTTTGATCTCTCAAGGACTTTCTAGCTCTATTAGGTTCTTTAAAAAAATTAATCAAGAAAAATTGCAAAATGTATTCAAAATTTAAATTTATGAAATTACGCAACCTTACAAATAGATTTATCCAGCATCACAAATTAATTTCCTGATATGCTTTAAATTCCTCTGCTAATAATAACTAATATTATATTTGCTTTTTTAGTAATGGTGAATATTTTACCAGTGGTGAATATTGGGCTAATTTTTCAGAGAAACATTCATAATTATTCCCAGCAGGAATTACCCGAGAGTCTCTAGTGTGGCACCAGGAAGTGAGCATTAGTAACCACAGCATCACACCAGAGAACATCTCCTTCATTAACTGAAGTGTCAGCTTAAGTGTTCCAATAGCTGAAGAAAAACAATGCTCTCTACTAAATGTTGGTCTCTCATTTGCCCCCTCACTGTGTCTTAACAAAAAACATAAAAAAGCAAAAGCAAAACCAGCCTTGCCCCCATCACCTCCCCAGCCCAGCCTACTGCCCCCCTGGAAAATCAAGCAGCCCTAATACTGATTTCAGTGTGAGCCTCTGATGCAGCAACATCTTGGGGACATTCTAACTTCCAGGATGAGTCACATCCCTGTGACTCAGAATCAATAGTAATTTTAATGTGAAAAAGAAAAAAAAAAAATTAAGATGGCTCAGGATCCTTCCTCAGTTAGCATCCTGTTTCAATAGACACTGTCTCATGGTTTTACCAGCAGGATGAACGGAAGCTCAGCTGCCTTGATAAAATGATCATAGGAGAGAACTTTCACTGTGCAATTCATGGCTTCTTGAAACTGTGGAAATTCATCCTAACAGAACACACCCAAAGATCAACAGACTCCACATTGCCACCAAGGAAACAGTGCAGATTCCTTCTTATTGTGATTAAAATGAAACAGTACCCTAAAATAACTGGAAATAATCATACAAGTTTGCCCTATTCCTTTTTGTTCCTTTCCACTAAACACGTACCTCCAAAAAATCAGCTTGTCATCTGTCCAATGTAATGTGCAGATGAGGAAAAAGTTGTGTCCAGGTACCCACCCTAACACTGATTTTCCCACTGTTGTGGATCCTATGCAAAGAATATTTTTGTATTTTCTCCAGTGTATTTAGAATGACACCCAAAGATAGAGAGCAAAGCATGCAAGTTTATATTGCTGTTTTCTATCTCGTAGCAAGCAGAATATTACCTCAGGTTTTTGATGGTCACCATCTTCTGCTTGCAGAAACACGACCCAAGGAATCTCACACTCCCCAGAGACCAGGCTGGATTCCTGTTGGGAAGAAACCAGTATGAAGTTGACAGTGGTGACTAGCTAACCCCAGTAATGATCAATCTGAAACTGAAGGGTAAAAGGGAAATGCATGTTGTGGGAACTCATAAGGAAACAAATCCTAACCAATACTGTTTCCAGGGAGATCTGGAAAACTGGGGTCTTTTTAGAATCAAGACATTTTATTTCGAATTGATTTGTTTAGCACTTCAGAATTTTATTTTGCTTATATTTATTAAAAATAGACACATACATACATTAACATATTAACAGAAAATACTATATCTTTGTTTTGATAAAGAGAACTAAGCATAGGCATGAGATCTGAATACAGGATTATTATCATTACTATAATTATTATATTCTGTATAATAATGATAATAATGATAACAATGATGATGACAAAGAAGATGATGATAATAATAATAATGGCAAGAGGGGGAAAGAAACAAAATCCCTTCCATCCACAGACTACTGCACCAGGCACACCAAGTGTCTTTAAAGATATCAAGGAGAACATGAACTCCTTATTTGAAAAAGAATTAGATAAAGAACTCTTTAGTTTGGTAAAGAGTACTAAGCATAGGCATGTGACCTAAATACAGGATTATTATCATTACTATAATTATTATGATTTGTTTGATGTAATTAATAATCATAATAATAATAGTAATGTCGGCAAGAGGGAGCAGGAAACAAAATCCCTTCGTTGCACAGACTACTGCACCAGACACACCAAGCATCTTTCACGATCTCAAGGAGGACATGAGCCTGCTCAGCTGACAATTTCTTCGCCTGGAGAGTTTCCAGGTGTCCAAAAGCTGCTGCATTTTGTCTGTGCTTTTTGTGTGGCTGCATTTTTGTGCTAAACCACATCACCTACAACTCCCACCCATAGCTCACCAGCAATTTTTGCCCTTTTGTACAACAGTTTCTCAATTTGCCTCATGTAAAACTCCTACAGTGTTGGTATTGCAATGCTAACTTCCATGACAAATTCAGGGAGATGCAAACTGAGGTGAGGAAAGGAGAAAGCTCTTCCTGTCCATTACATCCAACAGCCTGTTTCTTCCTGTCTGAAACGATTATGCACACTGAACAGTATGATATGCATGAATGTATCTGTTACATGTGCTTCTGCATTTCCATTGCCCATAACCTGCTGCCAATTTCATGCTGACTGTTCAACTCTGTTGAACTCATCCATTTTGAGGAAGACTTTGGTTCTCAGCTATGCTCAGCTGCATGATACAGATGTTTTTCTGACTAAAAGCAGTTCTGACCATTCATGCTCACAGATATTCCCTTTACCATTAATATTTAAATATGCTTTGCCACAAGATGGGGAGCAAACAAAAAAAAGCTTTAACCATTTAAATAAATCCTCATAAAAATAATTTCAATTATTTTGTAATAGGAAAACGCTGACACTCTGATATTCCCTTTACCCCCCTCATGGACACAGAGCACCTCTCTTAAAGCTATATCATGAAAAAAGGAAATTTTAAAAGGCTATCAAGAAAAAATATTATGACCTTTCATAATCAGAAAATTATTTTTATATGTTTAAAGAATTCTAGACATAGGCTTCCCTGTAAAATTTTAAAATTCAAACACTGATGTTACAAAGGTAAATTTCTTTCATTATGTCTTGCTGTAAGAATTCTACAAATGATTCCTCAAAGCCAGAAATACTTTGCAAATTGAAAAGCAGGATCAGAAAATAAACAGTAAACGATTACATTTATGGAATAGAGAGAAATAAAACATCATAGCAATAATAGAAATAAAACCTAAAGCTACATTAAATGCACCTTTATGCTTATAAATGGAGTTTTTAAGAACCTCAGCATGAACGGGAGTTGTAAGCACACAGAATAAATACAGCAGGTGAGTGATTCACAGCATAAATTCCCTTGCTTATTTAAAATGAAATGAAATTAAATTAAATATAGGAAATGCCATTGAAATGCATAAAAGGCTGAGCATAGACAACAAATTCCAGGCCTACCACACAACATTAATTAAGAAATGCATGGCCATAAGATCACTCTGAAATTATGTGGTTGTCAGGCAATCCAAAGCAACAGTGTAAATTCAACCCCAAATTTCCTTCCATCTAATAGTGTCTATGGGCAGTCAAACCACCAAAGACAGCATCTCACTCTGACAGGCTCTCAGACGGAGTCCAGTTGGTTTTGGGTTTTTGTTTGTAATAAAAATTCCCATGTTCAGCTTTGTATCTGAACATGGACATCCATCTAATTTTGTTTCCATTCAGCCATTTTTTAAAATTGATAATTAAAATGTCCCAAGCAACTCATAATCCCAAAAGAGCTTCACACTTTTTTCTTCTTTGCCTTTAAAATCTAATAAGCATTTTCTATTCCCTTGCCTTCAAAGGATGACAAATTAAAGATTAATACAGTGATGGACTATTTGATATTCACTATTTTTAGTTGCATGCATATAAGTTCAAAGGTGACAACCTTTGCTTTTGAAATCTAAGCACTTGAGAATTTCTGAAAGAAAATTAGAGTAATTATTGCATTATCTTCCAGCACTCAGGCATAGGAGGAGCAGAGTTCATTAAAGAAGTGACTGGGTATAGTAATTAATTCATTTTAATTCAACACTGTGGGACATTGCTACATTCAATATTAGCAAATACATATAACTGTCTCTCTGCTTATCTATAAAAAATTTGCATAAACTAAGACATGAGATGAACCCAGTCTGTTAGAACAACTGAGCAGGTTATTTAAAGTGTCTTTCAGATGTATCTGTCACATAGTTTAATGTGCTTTCATAAAGCACCTTGGATCAAGGGAGAAATATTCCTCCAACCACAAGTGATTTAATTCCTGACGTTTTGGAAGTGATTTAATACCAGACCATACGTTCATCCACAGGAACTCAATTCCAGCACAATCTTATTGCTCTCAACACGTTTAAATACACAATTGGACTTCAGCTAGAGAAACCTGAAGTCTTTGAAATTCACACCAGTCACCAACAGAACTTTGGCTTCCCAGGGTGGGCAGAGAATATAAATAAAGTGCTGGCAGCACTATTTTCTGAATCTCTTATGGGCTGGTAGGTCCTTTCTGACTTCTGCTGATGGTTGGATAATTGTGACATAATCACCATAGAATTTTTGGCAACAGTGGAACAAAAAATTAAGGAAAACAAAAGAAACAAAAATTATAAAAATAAAAACATTACAATAATGCTGAAGACTAAACTGCCCCACTATATGCCTCTGGTATTGTTGCTTTAAGGTCATCTCACCAGAGGCTGCATTTTATAAAAGAATATAGGATACTATAGATATGAATTTTACTCTTCTTTAGCAAATTACTAACACATCTGCTGTTTGCAACACAATGGGATAAGCATCTTTGTTACTAAATGTGTCTTGATTGTAAAAATTATTTCAATGACCATAGGTTACATTAAGGGCTAGTCCATCTGGTGAAGCAGGGTTGACACAGTGAGAAAATATTTTCTGTTTTCAGAAACAACAATTTCTCTGTTATTCTACCCAAATATCCCTGGAGAACCGACAGGTTCTCTCTGTAAAATTAAGGGGGTTTTCAGTCCTCAAACACATGCCCTGGTAAGGGTACAGTGGGTGATGGAAAAACCTCACTTGTTCCTGAGGGAAGAATTCAGGATACATGAGAGATTTCTCTGACAGATTCACTCAAGCAGGGCAGCCCTCACCTCACTCCCGGTGAACCACCCAGCTCCCACTACACCACAGAGCATCTGCCAGGAAAATGGAATTACACCCCATCAAATCCTAAGGCTAACCTGAAAATCACACCCAAAAGGGGCAGAGTTAGCAGAACAGAGCAATCAATACACATTACGGGGTGAAAGCTGTGGGGTAGGTCCAGGACTTGGTGAGCGTCCTTTGTACTGCAGTCCCTGTCACAGCTCTGCAGGCAATGCAAAATAAGCAGCAATTCAAGAGGTGGCTCCCTTGTACTTAAATGCAGGAAAGGAGAAACTGGAGCTGAGCAGAAGAGCAGTCACTTATCCCAGGCATTTTGGTACAGGTGCCCTTAGCTCTGAGACCAGAGATGAAGATCAGATAAACAGTATGTCTGTGCTATTTTATTGAAGCTTTTCTCCAATGCTTTGTTCCAGCTATTAAATGAGCAGACTAAGAAATCCACACCAGTGATATTGGACAAGCAGCCACTAAACCAGCTGGGCCTGTACTGCAGCGACCTCTTACCTGGAGTGGGACTTCAGTCACATACCCTCTAAAGTAGGGGGCGAAAACATCAATCAAATTTCACCATGAAAAAGTAACACAAACATTTGAAAACTTCAGGGGCCAACAGTCTTACTTCTGCAGCCTGGCAGCAAGGCACATCCAGTTCACAGTTGGCTCCGAAATGCCACTTGGCTGGGTTCAATCTCTAGGAACAGGTTTCTTTGCTGTGAAATTTGCCACGTAAATTTTTGTGCAGTTATCAGTAGATTCAAATACTATAAAATTCTCTTAGTTGGCTCAATTTCAGTATAGCTCTAAAAGTACTGTACATGTAAGAACATTTATAACTCTCTGATTATATCCCTCATTAGCAAAGTCACATCACGAGATCATTTCTAAGTTATTGTTTCAAGCTTCCTTAGATTTAAGTGGCATTCTCAAGAATAGCACATCTGCTCCTCTATTTTAGCCACTTGCATAAAAAAAGGAGGTGTCTGTTTACTTCAGCATTTGTCATGAAGCATCATAAAATATCTGATATTTTTATATCCATAATCCTCACAAACTGGGCACCATTTTTTTAGAACTTCAGTCTAGTACAAAAGTAACTGATCCATTAACTACTGAAACATTTTCTGTGTTACAAATAAATGTCAAGTAGCCCAAATACCCCTGAAATGTAGGGACTTTTGAGAAAATACATATTGCTATAATTAAGTTAGCATTCTGTCTGTGTCCATTGGCTCACGTGAGCCCAGCAGTGCCAGGTAACAGTTTGAGAGAGCACTGGATGAATAACAGCCTGTCCAAAGACTCTTGGGTTTCCCAGTGTGATTTCCAGATATCTAGTGAGAAAACTTAGAATCTATTTTTATGTTCAGTATTGATCTTCACTGCAACCCTCTGATTCCAGAAAATATCCAATATATGTGGAGGTGAACTGGAAACTTCCAAGCCATCATTCAGTTGTTCATGATATCACAGCAAAGCCTTTTTTCCTTTTCCTATTGAGTAACATGAAGTACTACACCCTGTAAATGCTCCTTCTACCTATTTGTCTAATAACAGCTACATTTTTTAAGGGAACACAACATGTGGAACATCTTATTTGTGACAGCCATTCTGCTCTCTGATAAACCTGCTGGTGATTGCATGTTTCTAGGCACTGATCTTAACTTTTACTTAAAAGTTTTTGGGTTTTTTGTGTGCTGTGTGGATTCATGACATTTGTACTCATCACCCATCTCATCCAATTAATTTTGGTTTTTTTCAGTTTGAATGAGGGAAGAAACACACTTCAGGAAGAGATGCTTGTTTAAAATGTGCATTTGCTTAGCTTTTGGGGAAAGAGCACCTACTGGCTAAACCACATCTCCCTGAACTTCAGAAATAAACACAAGAGCAAGTCTGACCAAGGTAAGCCAAAACCAACACACTCTTCTTCAAAGACAAAGAGCCAAAACCAGCTTTAAAATAGTACAAATCCCCACCTCCTATTAGAGCCCTAAAAAGCGCATAAAATGCTCATGGACAGGTGTTTGTAAGAAAGATGGCACCTGGGGAACACAAGAAACACACAGCAGTGAAGTTTCCAAATGGGGGAATAGTGAATAGAGGAATAGTGAATGGATTGAAGAGCAATGGAAGGAAATCTGCTGAGTTTTTGTTCCCTGTCAGGGCAAGACACACTAAATTGCACAGTGAAAATCCAGAGAAGGTGCTGCAGAGGTTGCTACCCCGAGAGTATGAGCCAGGTTACAGTTTGGGGGCAATGAAAAGCTGCATTTTTGCAGTTCCTTGTTGGCACTTGTCTTTCTGGGATGCTGGCTGAACTGTGAATGCTTTAAGGTGTTCATATTTAAGCAGATAGGCTCTCTGACAAGAGCAGTATGCTTTAGGTGGAACATCCCACATTGTCTGAATGCTGTAAATAGGACAAGTGGCATCAAGAATACACCAAGCATCACTTGCCATTCCAAGAGTTATTCTCTATTGAAGTATGAGGTTCTAGTGACATCAAGAATACACCAAGCATCACTTGCCATTCCAAGAGTTATTCTCTATTGAAGTATGAGGGTCTTACATAATTTACTGTTCTTACTTTCCAAATTTTCCACATGGTATACATTTTAAATTTACTTACATTCAGTTTCAGCTGTGTCCTCGTCCACAGGTGATTTTTGGGATGCTCATTGGCTCGTCTGGGCAACAATGGGCAGGAACTGCTAAGAAATTCAGAACTCAAGTTCAGCAGCTATGGTAAGCTTTCTCTGGGACAGCCCAGCAGGGTGTTCATCCCCAAGGCTTTCACACTGCAAAGCTGTGCAGCCTGACTTTGGTCCAGCACACCAAGAGGTCCACACAGCCTCCCCCATGAGAGGGTGGAGTGGAGAGAACATGCAGCACAGAACATTTAAAACTCCTTGAAACACTGCTTTACACTGATGTAAATAGATTCAGGCACGTTTTAAAGGTGCAGGCCACATTATTATTAAAGCAGGCAAAAATTATGACAGTGCTCTAAAAATGAGTGTAAGCTGGATGAAGCATTGTAACACAAACTTGCCTGTACTGAGGGCATCAAATCACTGCCTGTGAGGCTCAGGGGCTGGGAGAAGTTATTCTGGCAGAAAGAGCTGTTTTATAGGGAAAAAAACCAATGCCATTTAAAATGGATGTATTACCTGGCACAAAGCATCATCAAGAATACACCAAGCATCACTTCCCATTCCAAGAGTTATTCTCTATTGAAGTATGAGGGTCTTACATAATTTACTGTTCTTACTTTCCAAATTTTCCACATGGTATACATTTTAAATTTACTTACATTCAGTTTCAGCTGTGTCCTCGTCCACAGGTGATTTTTGGGATGCTCATTGGCTCGTCTGGGCAACAATGGGCAGGAACTGCTAAGAAATTCAGAACTCAAGTTCAGCAGCTATGGTAAGCTTTCTCTGGGACAGCCCAGCAGGGTGTTCATCCCCAAGGCTTTCACACTGCAAAGCTGTGCAGCCTGACTTTGGTCCAGCACACCAAGAGGTCCACGCAGCCTCCTCCCCCATGAGAGGGTGGAGTGGAGAGAACATGCAGCACAGAACATTTAAAACTCCTTGAAACACTGCTTTACACTGATGTAAATAGATTCAGGCACGTTTTAAAGGTGCAGGCCACATTATTATTAAAGCAGGCAAAAATTATGACAGTGCTCTAAAAATGAGTGTAAGCTGGATGAAGCATTGTAACACAAACTTGCCTGTACTGAGGGCATCAAATCACTGCCTGTGAGGCTCAGGGGCTGGGAGAAGTTATTCTGGCAGAAAGAGCTGTTTTATAGGGAAAAAAACCAATGCCATTTAAAATGGATGTATTACCTGGCACAAAGCATAGCCCATTGCTAAGAGTAACAAATCCAGAAATATTGAATAAGCTGCTTATTTAGGTGTGACTAAATGGTTTGGGAAAAGGAGGAATAGGCTTGGACTGCAGGCTGTTTTCCTTTGTTTAAACGGATTGCTCTGTTGGTGTTGGTTCTGTTGTCACAAGGCATAAGGGATTCAAGGGATTGAGACCCTTTATTAGCAGAGAGGCTTGAGCCCATGATTGCACAACCCCTGGGAGCAGCTGCATGCTGGCAGAGAACCAGGGCTCCAGTTGGAGTGGCTGCACACTGCTGAAGTTTGCATTCTGTCTGTATAGGTAAGGCTGACTGAACCAGTAACTAATACAAATGTGTACACTTATGAATGTGTACATTTTTATAATTTACGTGTACATTTTTAACCAGGCTGGTCAGGGCTCTCACTTTGAGCAGGAGGCAAACACGGGGTGGAAGGCTCAGATCACCTCTGTGCCTCACTGGAGGTTACACATCTCTGTCTAAAGAGATGCTTGGTCCATTATATCAAAGGAAAAACCTCATTCTTCCCATCTCTTCCATTGCTGCTAGTTGTCAAAAGTGGTCGCATTTTCCCACGATGATGACAGAAATGCAAAGCATTTTGTCACAAGTGCTAAAGAAGAAAATAACCAAGCACCTCTGGCGATTGCAGGAGAAAAAAAAGGGAAGAAAAAACGAGCGTCAAAGCTTAGGTGAATGTTTTGAAAAAAATTGAGGTTTATAATCATATTTCCAAGCTTACTGAGAAAGTCCTAAGTTTATTAGTATAAATTACTTTGTAGCTTCAACTCATAGCAGACCTTTTGACATTGTAGACCGCACTCCACCTAAGAAAATTAGACTTTGAGCTCCCATTAAAGTTGAGTTCTCATATAAAAAACCAGAAGAAATTTCAAGATATCCATGAGAGGAAAGAAACATTATTTTGACACTGCAGTCCAGTCACTACTACGCTAAACTATTATTCTGGCTAAATAAACACACCCTTTTAAAAAAAGTATTTTATTTCCCATTCTCCAAATCTCTTCTACTTTTTTTTTTTTTTTTTTTTGGATAATTCTGTTCTTCAAATAGATACCCATGAAATTCCTGATTCAATCACATTCACCTCTCAGTCATTCTCTTAAACTGAACACCTGGTTTCCCCCCACAAACAGATCCAGAAGTTTCTCCATAGTCATGGTTTCATTCTTGTGGAAAACCACTCAGAAAGAAAGAAAAAAAAAAAAAGAAAAAGGCAGAATTGTAAATAAAAAACCCATCTTAAATTGGTGGTCCTCCCCAGCATCCCATAGAACATCCACACTGGGTCAGCTGATCTTTGTTGGGGAAAAGGAAGATAATGTCCATAGGAAGCCAGAGCATTGTAAGTCCTGATGGAACCCAAACAAGTCATTCCCCTGCACAGGCTGCAGTGACAAAGAGCAACACAAATATCACTTTATACACCCCTGAGAGCTTGGACATGAATTTGCTGTTATGTGAACTCCTTCAAGAATAAACATTAGAGCACCCAGGCTCTCCACACGTTAGTGAGTGTTTTCTCCTTTCCCTGGGACAGCCCAGTGAATGCTGAGGGGGTGAGATGACATTCAGCTTAGGCAGCTAGAAAAAACAAGAGATATTTTATTGCCTGGCATGAGGTTTTGCAAACTGCAAATACGTAAACAAATAGAGAAATAGAAACTGCTTTTAGTTTATTACTGAGTCCCTGGTACTTACAAATAGTCTGGCTCCAAAGACAAAAAATTCAACTCAGCTCCTTGAAACAAAAAGTTACGAGGAAGGAAATACAAGTTCAGCTGAGTAAGGTGCATTTAAAACTGTGTTACAATTTTGTGCCAAATTATCCCTTGAATAAAACAACTTGTAAGAAACAAACATGTAAAGCCACAAATCCACAAGGAATGTTGCTACATCTCGATTTGTTAGAATTAGATACACAATAAAACATCTCCAAAATTATCAAATTCTGTTGACTACAACTAATGCTTTTCTTAATAAGAGACAGTGGAGTTTTTTCTACTTTGCTTAAAGATTGAGGTAATTTGCCAGTGCACATGGTGGCTTTGAACAGTCAGACACATTGGCTCAAATACCTCAGCAGCCTCTCCTTCTACCACCTGTTTATAAAGAAAGAGCACACGTGCAAGGAAACATTTAGTTTTTCTCAAGCCTTTTTAACAGTCCCATTTCCCTCAGCACAGCTCTTCTAAACTTAACACACATGAAAGAGGGGAAAATGGGACAAACATTTGGCATAGGCATTTCTTCCCTAAAATTGACAAAATTCAGAGAAGAAACAAGTCTACCACCTGTACCTGGCACAAACTGATTTAAGCTGCTGGCACTGAAATCAGAAATGGGCTTACAAGATTTATTTTTAATATTTCTGGAAAAAAAAAAGAAAAGAGAAAAAAGAAAAACAACCAAAACAGGTAGCTGAAAACACACTGCTCTAACTGGGTACAAGTAAAGGAAGATAACACTTCAGGACGAAAAAAAAATAAAAAATCAAGTTTTCCATAACAAATGGAGACTTGTGTCTGCACCTCCAAGCCATTCTTTTAAAAGATTACCTGTGAATCTTCCTGGGCAGGTAGGTGGCCCAGACACACCCCTGGGCCATTTCAGCCACTAATTGGGCCATGAGTGATGCTTTGTTTCTCTTTGCTGCTGTAAACACAGTATAGAAACCCCTTTCCTTCCCAGCAGTGCACTTAAAGGAGAGTGTGCACCAAAATACATCCATTTCCTTTCTATTAATTCTGAAGTTCTCGTAACAACTTTTATTTAGTTCAATAAAAAAAAAAAAAACCCAAAAAACAAAATCAAAAACCAAAAAAACCCCAACAACAACGAAAAAACCACGGAAGAGACAAAATGCAGCACGGATCCAAACAGAAAAAAAAAGTTTATGAAGAAAAGCTCAGAGGTTGAGAAGAATGAAAAATAAAGAAAAAACTGTCAGTTAACTACCACATCAGGCAGGCTGTTCACATGAGTTCCTATTTCAGTGGCTCAAAGGCAACAGATACCAACCATAAGTGCAATGCAACCAGAAGTGAATGACCAAGTCTGTCTGGTTTGAGGCTGTGCTAAGAAAAACATTCAGAAAGGCAATATAAACAGCTGGTGTAAATGGTCACAGCCCATTTGGCAGCAACTAAAATGCAATAGTTTTCCCAGATGTGGGAAACAATTGCTATCATTTGGGTACAGAAGTGCTCCACTACAAGTTTGTCAGCTGCATTAACACTGGCCTTTTGTGAAAAAAGCTGTTGCAATGCAAGATCAATTGGTGTCACCTGTGTCCTCACATCTTCAAATCCAGGCAGGTGAGAAATGCCAAAACCTGCCAAATTCTGTTCCTCACCAACCACCATCACTCACCATACACCTGCCACGATTCAGTCATTTGTCATTTTTATGGAAACCACGAAGCCTGACAAAGCAGGAAGTGTCTGTAGTGTACAGTACACAAAACAAATGTACACTGGTTTGCATATGAAATTTCTAAACAACTCCCTGCATGTTTTGCCTAATATTCTTAGGGATCTGTAGTCAAAAAGCATTGTTAAAAAAAAAAAAAAAAAAAAGACCTCCCCCCCCCCCCCCCCCAAGATATCCGGACATGGGCTGTGTTGGAAATGAATGTTTTAAGGTTGCTTATAAAAGCACCACCAAAGATCTCACCAAAAGCAGATTTAGCACAAAAGTGAAAGCATAACAAAATTTGCTGGCAAGGTTTAGTCTACTACTTATGGATGGTTAAAACACACACAGAAAAAGCAAACTAAAATCTAAAATCAATCAATCTAAAACCAGGATCAACCCAAAAAATTTTCTGTGTGAAGGCTCTCCCTGACCACCATAAGTTCTCAAATATTATGGAAAGTGGCCTGGCAACTACATCAGTCAATTCCTCCAGGACCCTGGGATGCATCCCAGTGTTTCCTACAAACCTGTGCACATTCAGGCTCCTCAGGTGGCCATGACCCTGACCTTCACTTCCAGTGGGAGGGACTGTGCTCTCCCCATCCTGCTGTCCATCCACCCAAAGGTGTGGGAAGAGGGGCTGCCTTTGAAGAGTGGAGTGAAGAAGTTGTGAAGTACCTCAGCCTTCTGCACACCCGTTGTAGCCTCTGTGTATCAGAGGAGGTTCATCTCCTTTGACCATTCCTTCCTGATTAACTCCTCTGCAGAAGCCCCTCCTGTTATCCTTTTGCATCCCTTACAGGTTCAGTTCCAGTTTTGCCTTGGCCCTCCTCACCCCCTCCCCAGACCATCATACTCCTGCCAGATCACCTGTCTTAGTTTCCACTTCTTGTGCATTTGCTTCCTGCCCTTTAATTTCACCAGCATTTCCCTACACCACCACAGCTTATTGCCTCGTTTGTCCCATTTCTTGCTCCTGGGAACTGTACTCCATGGAAGAATCTAAGGATCTGCCACCTCTGTTCAGCTCCCTTGTCCCCAAGGGCAGTGTCCCAGTCATGAGGAGCAGTCCATTGGTGTGCCTTTGCTATGGCACATTCACAGCTGCAGGCACACAGATCTGTGCTGTATTCACAGCTGCAGGCACACAGATCTGTGCTGTATTCACAGCTGCAGGCACACAGATCTAAAGAGAATGTACAAGACCTACACCTGTTAAAAACTCTCCTCCAACTCAGTAAAGCACTCACACCAGATGCCTTTGCATCCTCTCAACAGGCTGATCCTTGAGGGCTGGGGCTATCAGCCCAGAAGCTGTCATTGCCATTTGTCAGTGGTTCTCCAAGTCCAGCAAAATCTGGAGTTCTCTGGCTCTGGCAGGCACTCAGAGGGAGGTGCTGAGCACAGCCAGCTCTGCTCCAGGGGGCTCAAAAGGACCTTTTAGGAGTGCTGTTTATAGAGCTTTAATCACAATATTACTCCACCCTGCCCACAATTTGGGTTGGTGACTCTCTAGGAAAGTTTGATATCAAAAATGTTATTCCACATGGGTTGTTTTTCAGGCAAGAAAAGTCAGTTTCCAAAGCTGTTTGATAAAAAAACCAATCAGGAGCTCATTAGACAGTGCTAGTCCTGGGAACAGAGAGTGTTTCCAAAAAGCTCCAGAGGAGCTCAGCTCATGTGCTGCTCCTCAGGACTGAGGCCTCACAAGCATTTCTCAGATCATAGTGTGGCCTGGAGGGGGAAAGGCACCACCACAGGCAGTAATTCAAATAAAACATCCAAAACAACTGCTTCAAACTCAACTACTTGTATATACAAAGAGCACACATGCCCCAGAATTTTTATTTCTCTTATATTTACAGAAGTCATAAATCCCAGTTTCCTAGTAAAGGGAAACCCTTCACCCGCGATTTACAAAATCTAACATTAATATGCAAAGTAACAGAAGCCATCTAAGACATATCAGGGCTTGCAATGTTACCATATGTGGATTTATGAAGAATATGTTTTGGAACATCAAGAACTAAAAGAAAATGTACCAATAACCAACAGATCACTGATCCACTTGCAGCTCAGCTTTTATATGAATAATTTCAGAGAGATTTAAGGAAAAGAGCAGACAACTACAAGCATAACTGCGGTGACAGTGATGTGACAGTGATTTAGAATAATACTACAATTGCCTTGAAGATGTAATTAGGAGAGAAAATCCCACTAACTTCAGATAAATAGGAGAATGAAAGAAACAAGGAACACTGAAAGAAGTTAAAGTCCTGAACAGAAAAATATTGCAACATATGAATATTCATTGAAGATATGAAAATCCAAGCCAACATCTGGAGAAAATGTACGTTCAAAGAAAAGGAAACCTGAAAGCAAGAGATTGTGATATTCCAGGCAGAGGGAGAGAAGCTGATTGCAAAGAGAATTTGGTTTGGGAATTGATAAAGGAGCCATTCCACATGAATGAAAAAAGAAAACCTCACTATAGAGCTCTTCTACACCCTCATGGAAAATATAAAATTCTAGTCTGATCACGTAATTTACACACATATGAAGGTGCCAAGAGAAAAAGTGAGGGTGAAACAGGTAGAAGAGAAAAAAAGAAGGGGAGTCTCTATACTACTGCAATAAAATAAAATTTCAGAATAGTGTTCAAATGAAAAGATGGAAGCCACTAGTGACATTCAACCTTAGAGATGATGCAATCATCTACTCTTTAGAAACTCAGAGATGTAGAATATAATTGATGTTTTAGAGAGACACTACACAGCAACACACTATAGACAAAGTCTCATATATGAGAAAAAATGATAATGAACCTTGCTGTCCACCATCTAGTTTTATGGGCCCATTGTTGTAATCCATCCACCCCAGCGTGATGATCCATTTCACTCGAGCATACCCGTACAGGTATAAACAATCTGCAGTCTTGTGAAGGCTTTTAAACTCTTATTTTTAGCATCAAAGACTTTGACTCAACATGAGCAGAAAGGTTTTTAAATCCTTGTCCTTTATCCCAGAAGTATTTGCTGCTCCAGAGCAAGACTTTATTTAGCCCACCATATTGATATTAATTTCCAGTGCTGCAAGCTGGGATGTCAGTGTACATTAACACCTGATCTATAAAGGGAAGGCTGAGGTCTCACTGGCAGTATTAGTCACTGTGCCCTGGGAATGCAGGGGGTTTGTTTGTGCTCTTGGCTCAAATGTCTGAGCTAGACATGCCTCCATTCTTAACGAAACATACACACAACTTCGGATTCGTTAGCTGGAAACACTTCAGGATTAGAAACTTGCTCCAACTTCTTTAGCAATTCCTAACCTCCATGATACAACTACCAACTTTAGTTAGTAATTAGTAACTTTAGCAATTCCTAACCTCCATGATACAGTTACTAACTTGAATTAGCAGTTAGTAACTTTAGCAATTCCTTACCTCCATGAGGCATTGATTCCTTTTGAGGGGCAAGAGGTCAGCACAGTCTAACAAAAATACAATTCCTTAAGCCATGTATTCTTTGCCTGTAGGCAAGTAACTTTTTTTCCCTTTTTCCTTCTTTTTTCTTAGAGAAACCCCTCAATAACTTTGCTTGTAACAAGAAGGTGTTTTAGTTCAAGATCTGTGGTGTCACTATCTTCACAGCTAACTGGAGAGCTCACAGAGAAATCAGTCTCCTGTTGAAGTACTGAATTTGGTTTTTTTAGGTTCATAATTACAATAAATCCCAAGATGATTGCCCAGTCTCATTGGTAGTTACCTGGCTGCTCCAGAGGTCAGTAGGTGGCATTTCACTGCCTCACCTACTCTGTTTCCTCTGCTCTCACCTACAGCTACTTGGATCTCTCTATTATAACACAACCATCAGAGTTTCCCCTTTATATCCCATATTGGTCTTTTACAACTTTACATCCAAGCTGCCCAGAAATTCTCAGGAATTCCCATCCCTGAACACATTTCTTCATAAATTCTGTATTTCTAACTCTATTGGCACCTCTTTTTTTGTGTCCCCAGCCCTTTTTTGCTGTTGTTTTGGTCAAGAAGTGGTCAAGTAGCACATCCTCTACTTCCAAAGAGAGGCTTTATTTAAATGTAAGGGAAATAATAGAGCTGGTGTTTTCTGTACTGCTGCAACTGGACAGCTGCCAGAGTTAACTCACCAGTAACCCTTTCAGCATAAAGAGCATTTGCACTTATTTGCTGACATTTCTTTTATAGTATTAATTGCACAATAAGTTGCTGAACTCTTACACATGATCATAATGAGCATTAGGAAGAAAAGGGAAAGAAATATAGTGTAATTAAAGTCAAGTCAAATGAAAAATACAACATCAGACATAGTTTCAGTGGAAATAAAAAGCTGTGGAACCCTTTCTTTAGTGTTGTCAAACAATTCTCTCTGTTTAGATACCTGAAGCAGGACCTTCATTCCATACAATTAAAGCATCTAAGGCTATTTTATCATCAAAATATATTTGATTATATCATGCAGACTTTCTGGCCATGAAATTTATGACAGCTCCCCAAAAGAAAACCACCTATACATTCTATAAATTCTTGAGTATCTGAAATGTTTTCATTATCAGGAGATAAAAAAGGTGAATTTTCAGAAAAAATAGAGAAAATTTAAGGTTGATATAAGTGTATTTATAATATTATATTTCAAAAAGGTACAAAAGTATCCCCTACAATCTACAAAAAGGAGATGTGTAACAGACCAGGGAATAAAAAACTGTCATTAAACCACTCAGTCTCAATAAGCTTTCTGTTGGATGATATAATCTACATCTGGTGCTTGTTGAACATGCATTTTCTGGGAATGTAAAAAAGCCCCACACACTGCTAGAAGAGATTCTGTGTTTCATTAAGTCATTTGATAGGCTGAGGGTTTTCTCTCCATCTCTAGGCTATCCAGGTGCTAGGAAAAAGCTACCTACTAGTACTAGGAAACCACAAACACACATTCCAAGTCATTAAATCTCATTTAAATCCTGCTATGCCAACACACACAGAAAAATAATTGACTTTCATTTAGTTACTCTGGAGTACATTACATATCTTTCCTAGGAATTAGCTGAGATTTCATATGAAGTCTCCTGGTACCTGCAATTTGAAGTTTGCGTTTCCCTAGCCCCATTCCTTCCTTTTGCCATGTTCAGGTAACACTGCAGGTGTGTGTGTGTACACACAACCCCAAGCCTTTCCTACACAGCACCGTTTTTATAAATTCAGATACACATTCCCAACTGTCCCATAGCCATAACTTCAAAGCACTCTTTCACTTCACACCTCTCAGGCAGTTTTCTGTGGGAAATGATGGAACAGGAGTCTTGCTCTTCAACCAGGTGCAGGGGAGAGAAGCAAAATAAGAAAAACACACCACGTTTCCTTTGCAACTTAAAATATTTGGGGGGGTCATTTTTCTTTCAGGATCTATTGGTCTTTCCATTATCTAACATTCAGGGATTTTTTAAATGCAAATAGTTTTAGAAATTGAAAAAAAAAAAAAAAAGGAAAACTGTAATGAAGCAGAACTTAGGGAGTATAAAGACTGGATGACTTGCAGGCCTCCACATGCAAAGCATTTTGAAACAAGCACATGTATTTTCAACCTCAGAATGCAACTTTGAGAGAGCAGTGAAAGAAATAAGCCTTTCATTCATTAATTTGACAAGAAACCATGACATGAGATTATCCATGACTACGAGAGGCACATTTTCAGTAATGACAGGCATCTGAAGGGGATTTCAGCCTGTATTACAATTTACACAGATCTTGTTTGGCAGTCACAATTAATGACTTGTAAAACCACAACCAGAGATGTTACTTGTATTACAGACTTTTCCCCGAGTGTTTGTCAATATTTGGTACTTCAGGTACCTGCAATTCAATCTCTGAGGTTTACAAGTAATTCCAGGTTCCCAGACTAACACACATCTCCCACCAAAGAACTCCCTAAAATAGTCTCTGTTGCAAAAAATCTGTTACACAGTACTCAGACTAAAAAAAATTATTTCTATAGCCATAAAATTATTTTTATATTGCCATAGCAGTGCTAAGGACACGGCCTATCAGAGAATTTCAGAGATGTGTGAAGCCACAAGGATGTCTTTATGCCTTTTTCTACATCTTACCTACACCTCTGTCTGTCTTATGCACATGAAGTTCACACCTCCCTGTGTGCTGTATATTAAGAAACAAGGCAATATTATCTGGCCAGTGGCATTCACACACAAACCAGGAGCAGCTTGCTAAGTCTGCAGAAGTACAATGAGACAGACCTACAGGTTATTGAATCAAGATAACAATAGACAATTTACCGTTATCTAGGACCTGGAAATAAATCTGGAAGAATAAATACATATTAAGGTTCTGCTGGCTGGGCTATTCAGGAAGACTTTAAAGTAACGACAAAGATGAAAGGTGCAAACACACAAAACAGGAACACAGTTCTTAAACTATTCTGGATGTGTTACAGGAAGCCAAGGAGAAAATATGGGATACACATTCACGTGCATGTGTTATAAAAGAACTGTTTCTTTATTAAATTGAAGCCCCATGGGAAAGGCTTTTCTGCTTCTAATATAATTAATCCCCACAACTCTTTTTTAAGAGCAAATGAGTAAGCAAAATGAAAAGCCATGTTTCTCACTTGTCAACAGGTTGAAAATCAAAGGAATCTTGGATATTCTATGATCAACAGCCTGACAGATAAAACAGCCTGACAGATAAAACAGAAGCAGAATGTTAATTAGCATTTAATTTGCTTTTGCAGTAGAGAACAAAATAATTGTCTCCATTTATCTAAAGCGTTTGAGGGGAAGCAATATATTACCACAAAATAGTCTGCTCAGTTTGAGTTAGGTGTGTATTAGGATGTCCAAAGTAGGTAAATCCTCAATTCAAAAACCATTGGATTTAACTTATTTTGCAGCAAATAAAATTGCTTATACTGATTTGTTAACAGTTGCAGAATAATCTTCAGATTACATATTGCTTTTGTTTAAATGATCAAGTAATTGGATCTTTTCCCAGAATG
Source organism: Pyrgilauda ruficollis (assembly GCF_017590135.1). Classification (NCBI taxonomy): domain Eukaryota; kingdom Metazoa; phylum Chordata; class Aves; order Passeriformes; family Passeridae; genus Pyrgilauda; species Pyrgilauda ruficollis. The sequence goes on along the minus strand of NW_024510099.1, from coordinate 885,611 downwards.
TAAGGTGTGAGTGATGAGGTATTTCCCTCCACTCTCCCTGCAGAAATCAGCTGCATCTGAAGTGAGGGAGCAGCGAGAGCAGAGAAGCACAAAAGGTGAAAATGGCCACTCCCTCCCAGTTTTACACATATGGGCAGATTTGGCAAGAAGTTAAATTTGGGCTGTACAGCTGCGCCTCTTCTTGAGGTATGGAATGGAACAGCAGCAAACGAGTGGCAGGTCATCAACTCGTGGTAAAGGACAAACAGAGAGGACTGCAGTCTTTGGCACAATAAAACTTCTCTGAGATCTCATTTTTTTAATGACAGCTGATGGAAGAGAATTTTGTGGCACCTCTAGTAGATGCTGCTGGTTTTGAGAATCCTGTGCACTCTCACAGTTTATAATAAAATGGAAATGAGACACATGAGTTTGTGGGAAGGAGACTTGTGAGATCTAGAAACAGAGCTAGAAATAACAACAGCAGGGCTAAAAGCAGTGTGACAAGAGATATTATAATAGGTAGATATATAAAATAGAGAATATATAAAAATATATATGTAAATATAAATATATTCATAAAAAGTAGATATAAAATGAGAGTTAGGGGAAGTGGCACTACCAGCTTCCTCCCCCTCCCATCTCATGTTTCAGCATGGATTTGGGATACCCCCCTGAAAACAAACAGTACACAGTAATGTGCTGTCATAACACACCTTTTATAAGCAACCATTACTTCTCTTACTTTGTTGGAGTAATAATACAGTCCCTAAATTTCTGTACTGTTAAAAAATCAAAGCAATCAACTGCTGAAGTAGTCCTATGGAAAAATTGGTGTGAAAGTACAGTAATTGTAAGAGTCTTGTGGGATATTCTTCCATTGTGTGCTTCCTCCCAAGATTATGCAGCAAATGCTTAAAAAAATAACACAAGAACAAAAGGGCAGGGCGGTGGAGAAATGTTGTCATATCCATGGCAATGTATCTGTTTTAGGAATACCCAGAAAGCTGGAGATAAGTACTCTGAACTCAGGTGTGTTGATCTGTCTGTTTTAGGATAAACAGTGCAAACCCTTTGAAGGAAAGTGAAAAACCCTTGAAGTGAAAGTTACTGAGCTGGAGGGAGGAAAGGCATGGCGGAAAGGAAGGGATGGATTAATACTGCTCTCAGATAACTAACTAGAAAAAGTAAAAGGAACTGCTGAAAACTCAGTAGTTCTTTAACTTAACATTACTTTCAGAAATTTTAGAAAGGTAGTAAAAATCTGTGTACTGTTAAAACATACACCATTTGGAATTATTACTCTTTCTCTTCTTGTACGAACATTTCCAGAGCATACCTGCAAAAAAAAAAAAAAAAAAAAAAAAAAAAAAAATAAAATTTCCCCATAGGCCCCCTAAAAAAAAAAAAAAAAAAAAAAAAAAAGCTATCTTGGTTGTACGTGGGTTACATCACGCTCCAGATGAGACAGCCAAGAATTAAAAGAGTTAGAAGTCAAGGAAAAGACAAATAGGAAGATTTGAAGGCTAAACAAGAAGGATTGAATAATATGTCTGTCAGGCTGTAAGCATGGCACTGATCATAGATAAAAGGAGAACAATTAAATCATAGTATAAGTACTCCCTGTTAGTAGGAGTTTATGGAAATGGCTCTTGACTAATGGAAATGGCTCTTAGACACTGCTCTACAACAATTTCATTATTATTATTTACTACAATAAAAGACAACAGCATTTCTTTTAAACATTTTGTCCAAGTGGAGAGGTCTCAAAACTTCAAGCAATACTGCTGCTAAATGGGTACACGTTTGTAAACTTCTGTTCTTGTGTATGTGCTCTTCAGTAATTTTACTGGTGACTTGAGGGGGAGGAAAAAAGAACAAAATCAGGATAATAAAACCCAAAGGTGAATCAGAGCTTTGGGAAACAGTTAACAAAGAGGATCGGTGAAGAGCAGTCCTGGGGCTTAATCAGGTTCAAGGGGGAAGGAAAAGTTTAGATAACAGTTGGACAATTTAAATCAACTACAGGATGGAACAGCAGAAAAAGATTTGGATAATCATTAATTAATACCATTTACTGTAATATACAGCTGTGATTACACCCACATATAAAAGTCAAAGGTGCCTGGACTAGAACTCTGAATAAGCGGGGGAAGCTAACATTTGATGACAGCTATAGGAATGCAATAAAAAATATAATCTTCTGCCTTAGTATTTCAATAAAAGAAGGCTGCTGAGGAATAGGAGGAGGCTTGGAAAAGAGTCACAATGGCAATTATAAGATTGGTAACCAGACTTTAGAGACAGGTTCCAGAATTTAAATCTGTTTATCTTAGCAATGAGAAGGCTAAGAGGTGATTTGGTCTAAGGTGTTAAGTGACACAGGAATTAGTAATGTAATAAAAGAGTTTTTCAGTCTCTTTTAAGAGCAACATGGACCTAGACAAATACAGAATTGACATTTTTAACCACTAGTATTATTAAGCATAACATGAAAAACTCCAAGGACCGTGGAAACTTCTCTCTGTCTCTCTAACTGAAAAGTATTCCAGCAGAAATATCCTTGGTAAATTCTACCTGTACTTATTCCAAAATGGGCTAAACCAGTTCTGAGACAACAAAGAAGAGTCTGCCATTGAGCTTTATTGCTGCTTACACAACCCTCTCAGAGACAATCACTAATTATTCCTTAGGATTCATAGATCTGCACCCACTGCACTCAACTCCAGAACTTTCCTCTTGGCTCTGTTTACCTTCCAACAGCACTTCAGTGTTCATCAGTCTACCTAAGAAATTCCATTTAATGAGTAGACGCCAGACCTACATTCTGCAGCAATGATCAAGGAAACCCAAAAAGTTCCACTAAGAAAACTGAAATTTATATTTAGAAAATAGATTGACTCAATGGAGTATTCTTTCCATGTCTATCAAATCACTCACAGCAAGACTATTTTTATCAAAGTCACAAACAAATGCAACATTGGTGCTTTATGAAATAATAAACTCCAGCAAAACACATTCTAATCAAAAGAAAAGAAAATCATATTTGCATTTAAGTTGAGTATACTCGAGTATATATATGAACTTCAGGGTGCTTGCTTGGCATCTCCAAAAGAAAGAGAAATCATTTTTCTTAGCCCATGAGGAGTTGAAGAGTGCACTCACCACAGAAGATTGCTCATTCGTGTTCACCTCAGCAGGATCAGGTGTCTCCTGAGCTGTGAGAGGCTCACACGAAGGCAGGATGTGCTGAGCTGCCTGCACCCTCCTCATTCCCAATTCCTGCTGCTCCAGCACCAGCAGCACACCTCAGCGTGGAGGCTTCTCCTGCATCCCTGAACCAGCTGCTCAGGAGTGAGCTGCTCCTTCCATCCCCATTTCCCCAGATGAATAACCAAGGCCTCCCAAGTTTCCTTCTATCTGACCTCTTGGAGCACTCATTTTTTTGCTGTAGATTTGCATCTGCTGCTAGCTGAATCCAGTGTCTACCTAATTCCAACAAGGTTATCTCGAGTGTCACATATGGAAACAAAGAGAACAATGATCTTTTAAAGTGCTGGTTTGGAAGGAGTCTGCTTCCAAATCCCTGTTTTAACATATTGTTTACACTACTTTCTGGGCACTGTTCACCAATACTTTCATTCTATTTAGATACCTCAGTATTTCTTTCTTACATTTCAAGATTTAATTTGAGGATTTCTTTTTAACCTTTTATTTATAAACAAATCCTGGGCTTCCCATTTGCACAAAATGCACACAAACTCCCAGATTGTCACATTGTTGTTTCAAGTTTATTTTACTTAGCCTTTAAAAATCCTGTTTTAAAAGAAGAATTATTAATGTCCCATAATTATTAATAAAATTATCACAATAACCTTAATTGTACAACAGCTATTAGAGGAGCCTAGAGCAGACCCAAGTCCAATTCTGTGTGTCACTGAACAGATTAACTGCTCTGTAGTTCAGCTCAAAGCCAGCAAAAAAGCAGCATTATTGTCACATTTACAGACAGGGAACTGCACCACAAAACCAGAAAACTATTGGTTTTACCAAGACTGAGCCACGAAGAACCCTCCTTTACTGAAGAAATCATATAAGCTTGCACACATCAGCAGGCTCAGAAAAAATGTAGAATGGATTTTTCTCTACCTGAATCTATGCACTGCTGAACTGTTTTTGAGTAGAAACCAGCAAAATGTGAGAAAAAACAAGCACATCCTACAACTCATGCAGCTCCTGAATTAACCACACTAAGTTATAGTAGAAAGTATATTATTTTCTTCCTTCACTATTAATTCCAGAACATTATTTGGTACTTTCTTTGGAAGGAAAATTTAAAAGGAAAAAAAGAAAAAAAAAGAGAAAAAAGGAAAAAAAAAAATAAAAAAGGAAAAAAGGAAAAATAGGAAAACAGGAAAAAAGGAACTCTATAAAGAGCAAGCTTACAGCAAAAAAGACCCCTCTAGCACATCAAATGTATATTTTCTGCCAAAAAAACCCCTATACATTTTTTCAAAGTGTTACCAAAAACCTCATTTCTATGGAAAGGAGTCCAGTGAACAAAACAAAAAGGAGCTCTGGTCCTTCATCACGTAGTCTCCTCTTAAATAAAAGAAAACAAATCTTACTTGAGAAATTTAGACAGGACATGCAACAGAAATATTGTTTAGAGGTTATTAAGTACTAAAAATTTTTCAGTAGGGCTGCTGGCTTTTAGAGTTATATACGTAACTGAGAAAAGGCAAAAAATGAAGTAAGAAAACAAGGAGAAGGGAGACAAGGGGATTCAATGGAAGCAAAAGAACCACTTATATCCTAAATGTGTATTTGTATAAGAGGGCTTTTGGTCTCTGAAGTGATAAAGTCATGAACCTTTGCCATTTTGCAAATGACACCCACATAGTGATAAAAATGGCTTTTGACATGAGATAGTTCAGTATTTATTTCTTACATTTCGGGATTTAATTTTTCTTTTTAATCTTTTATTTGTAAGCAAATCCTGGCCCTCCTATTTGCACAAAATGCACACAAACTCCCAAAACGTCCCAAAATTATTGTTTACAACTTCATTCTCCTCCATTATTTGGATTAAAAAAAAATAAATTGAACTTAATACACTATCTTAAGCAAATAATTATTATATATATAATAAATTATAAATTATATGTAAATATAAAATATATATTTATAGATAGATATACATTTATATTTTATTTATAAAATATATATTTTCCAAGCAAGCAATGTGTTTCCAGACAGAGGAGACACTGCATCAAGGAATTGCCTCTCCTCTCCTTGTGTGAGCACTGGGCTAAACCCACAGTTTTCAGCACCTTAAGTAGTGAAATAGCCATGGAAAAATGAGATCCCTGCAGACAAAAGCCCTGCAATATGCATTTCCAAAATAAGGAAAGGCCTGTTTGTCAGCACGTGCTGCTGTACAGGTGCTTATGCAAACACCACAAAAAGACAACAAATCTGAGAAATAACACAGAGAACTTTCACTAGGTCGTGGTGAATAATAAGATGTGTGAATTTGTCTGATAGCACAGGAGCAGAATTTTAACTGAAGAAACGTCACCTACTGTCTGCTGCAGAGAAAAATGTTGTTTGCTGCTTCTTCATTAAAATTTTACCAGACAACTAACGCTTTCAACATGTAAGGAAGTTAAATAAGGATAAGGTTTTAAATGCAGACAATTCAAAAATGTATTATAAGAATCACATGAACACTTTGGATGTGGGGTAAAAAAATCACTATAATTTATATTTAATTTTTTATATTCATAATTAAATGGCATAACACAATGTTTGCATTATGATAAAAATACTCATCAGTGAACCTCAAAATCCAGCTTGTCAGTTCTTATGTATTCAGAATAATATATAAGCTTTTAAATTTATTTATTATTTTAAACTTATAAGTTTAAGGGTACATAGAAATCCCTCTTGTGCCAGTAGGAAAACAAACCTGTGCTTGAGCACTCTCCCATGTCATTTAGCATAATATTTCATTTTAATTGCTTACTCCTATTTGAAATCTAAATGACAAAAGGCAAAAATAATAACAAGCTCAAGACTAATGCAAAGAATTGAACTGAACCACGTGTGTTCTTACCTCAGACTTCTACATGGGTTAACTTGGACCTCTGGGATTGTTGCCCAATCTGGGAAACATGGAGTAGGAGTAGGAAATGATTTAATGGCAACATCTGGCATTAGTGAGGCTTCTACTGATTCATTTCTCCATGATTCAGAGAGGTTTCTGACAAACTAGAAAGGGTTCAGAAGGAAGTTACAAAAAGAGTCTTAAGTCTAGAAAATTATGAACTGCACAAAGTTAAAAGTTAAATCCATTTATTCTAGAGCCCAAAAGGTAATGGAATGTTGACAACTGCACAGAAAGTTGCACACGCAGAGAGAGGTGGTAGCATTGCGATTTTCCTCTGCCCCACCTCCCCACTGCTGTGAACCAATAGTATGAAGTCAATTGTAGACAAATTTAGAATAAAATAAGCTGCAAAATTTTAAACAGGCCAGTGGAACACAAATGAGACATTTTCTATCACTAAGGCATCTAATATAATTTTTAAAAGAAATACACATTCAAAAATATCTAAGGAATTCACAATGCTTCTCTTGGTTAAATGTTCATACCCTGTCTAATAAAAGAAATCATTCTGTGCCTAAATCTACAACTGGCTGTGAGAAAGGTCTAAGCACCTCTTCCTGAATGGTTTTCCTGGTGATTGGATCTGACTGCATTTGAGCCAAGGCTGTATTGCATTATACTGAAGTTTATATTCTAAGATTTCAAAACTAACAGTTACCATGATAAACATTTAGAATTACTGTTAGGTTTTGTATAGTTTCTAGATCCAGCGGGTCACACACAACTTGTGGACATTTATAACGTTTAAACATTTTTTGTCTTCTACTTTTCCACTTACATTTATTTCTATGTAATTTTGCAAACCCACCTATTAATTTGAATAAATCACATTTTTCTTTGTGTGTTTGAAATAATAGATAAAAACTACACAGTGCCATAGGGACCATTCTCCTTTGTTAAGTGTCTCATCTTTTTCTAAAAGACATTCGTTCTTCCATTTTGAAAAAATTCCACACCAACATCTGTTGCCAAGAAGGAAAGACGGAAGCACAAAATACCCCTTCAAATTTGAAAAACAAGTTACCTTATATGTTGCTCTTCGTGTTATAAATTGTGCTACAGAAATTTCCCTGCCACAGTTCTGTTAGTCTCAGTATGCCTGTGCTAGGGATGTGCCACTCTGTGGGCTGCTTGCATAGTGGTGGGGTTTTTACTACTGCTGGATCCATTAATCAACAAAAAAAATTGAAAATATGAATAATCTCTTCCATGCCACTGCTGCCACAGCATCATCCTGATGCATTCGAGTGCCATTTGCAATGCGTTCCAGAAATAAAGGCACAACCAGTCCAAATATTTCCATGCTTCCTCATGGAATATTGCCCAGAGGCACTGAACAGGCACAAGCAAGGGTATATTCACTTAAACATACCCTTCAGAAAAGTACTGCAAGAACTTCCTGGCACACAGGAGTGAGCAAACCAAGCCAGACATCAATTTCTGGAATTTCAGTGTAATCCCATTGGTTTTCCTTTCCTCTGTCCCTCAGGAAGGGGGTTCCCACCTCTGCTCACAGAGCTCCACATCTAGGGCCATGATCCAAGTGACCAGATAGCCCATGCCTCAGCAGGATGGACAAGTCTGGGGTTATTTTATTTATTTTGATGGACAATGTCTGTTCATATAGGTCTTTCCCTCATTCCACTACCTAGACTAGCAAAGGAAACAAATCTAACATCCATGTTAGCTCTTTTAATTTGGATTCACTGCAGGAAACTAATGGGAGAGAGGGGAACCATGATGCTCTCAGTGGTTTGGTATTTTCATCTCCCAGCCATATAACAAACAGTATGTTTCTTGCAAAATGAAAAAGAATCTATACAGAAGCATTCATACTCCTGGGCTACTAAATTAATTTCTGCTCCAAGTAAAGTAAATTGAGTGGTACCGCCATGAATATGTAGACATTTGTTTAAAAAATAAGCCCTGCTTAATGATACTTAATTTGGTGGAACAGTTTAAACAGGGATAATTACTTCCTAATTGCCTTGTTCTGCTAAGTACTCAGCACTCATAACAGAAAAAAATACAAGAATTCAGGTACTTTTAAGGTTCAAGTTCTCTCACAGAATATAGATATCCGAGTTACAAGTGAAGGGCATAAAGCAAACAAATGAATTCATGTACCATCAGAATTGGTGTACAGAGGTTAAAGAAAAATTGATTACTAACAAGTCATACATATGACAAAGGCAGAGGAAAGCAACCAACCCAGAAAATTAATCAGCATATAAATTAATCTTCTTACCTGAGAACAAATTGGAGTCTCAAGTATTGCTTTCAATATACCAGAATGCTAAAACTTTCTGCTGGAAGGATACTGACGTGGCACAGCAACATTTCTGCACTCCTGAGGAGGGTAGAGCCTGAAATAAGGAGGGAAAAGGTTTTCTCCAATCCCACTTCTGTAGTTCTACATGTTTTATTTAGCTCATTAGGGACAGTAATAACTTAGACTGTATCTTGCTTGGCTTGCTCAGAGTATTAAGACAGAACTTAAATAGCTGTAAACTTTATAACCATTTATACACCAAATATATTTCTTCCATAATGCTATAAAAACAGATTTAAAAGGGAGACTTGATTACAAAAAGAGGGTGGTGGTGTGTATGAATCAATGCCATTAGTTATCTATATTTGTTCACTTTCCTTCTGTCTAAGAAAGGCCTAGATTGTAGATATTTACTTACACATATTAAAATGCTTTCTCCTCATAAATCATCCTTCAGTCTACCAGTTCACAACTCATCACTTGGAAACAACCTGTTCAGACATTTATTTGGATGAGCACAACCCAGCCATTCACACAGCCAAACGTTTAAAAATTTTTTTTTTTTCATTTCTCCGGCTGTCTGATGGAAAGCTTCCTGCCCAGCCATTGCCTGGCTGCTGTGGCATCTCCAGCACACCTCAGTTAATCCAGCAGGAGCATGAGAACCAGGGAAGCAGCTCCTTCCCAGCTCCACCAGAGCTATTCTGCAAGCAGGTAAATTCCCAACTGGGGAATAGGGACCACTCCAAAGAATTGCAGAGATCCAGAGCAGTAAATTTAAAGAGTGCAGCACAGAACTGGGGTATGTGCAGAAGGTCTGTGGCCATGTCATGAGCAATATGCCAAAACATGGCAAACCCAGTAAATCAGGTGAAGGAAGCATGAGGACAAAGTCCTGGGAGAGTAGGTCATATCTCTTTCTTCATTTTTATCAGTGAAATAGTGATTACTATTTTAAACTGAAGTATTGAGCTTTCTCTAGTCAGCCCTTGTGGTCTCCCACTACAAAGAGAACCCTAATGTCTGCACTGCCTTGCCTATGCTTGAATGTAAATATTTGAAAAATCTTAAATAAATAATAAATAGGAAATAAATAAATAAATAAACAATAAATAAATAAATTGGAATACATCTTCAGGAAGAGTTCCAAATTATTTTAAATCCCTCATAAAATATATAAAATAATCCTTACAGGAGATTAACAGTGATGTACTTTTATTTGTATATTATAGGCAGGAAAAGATAAACAAAATAAAGCTATGAAGTAAATAATTTGTAAACTAAAAATCTTAAATAAATAATAAATAGGAAATAAATAAATAAACAGTAAATAAATAAATTGGAAAACATCTTCAGGAAGAGTTTAAAATTATTTTAAATCCCTCATAAAATGTATAAAATAATCCTTACAGGAGATTAACAGTGATGTACTTTTATTTGTATATTATAGGCAGGAAAAGATAAACAAAATAAAGCTATGAAGTAAATAATTTGTAAACTAAATTTATAGACAGTCATGTGGTATCAACATCTAAAAAAAAATCCTCTCTCAAATATACAGATTTTAACAGTGCTAGGATTATCCATGACAGATTTAAAATAAAGACATGTTGAAACTTTTATAAGCTGTTAAACAAAATAATGTTATAAACTTTTAAACAAATAAATATAATTAAAACATGATACAAAGATACTTGGTTTCATTCTTTCCTTACAATTTTCCAGCTATGAATGGTTTCTGGAAAAAATTACCAAATAGAAAGCTTCCATTTCACCCTTTTCATCATGCAAGTGAACATTTGAAAATAAAATTTCTCAGCATTTTTTTAAAGTATTTAGGTTTATCTAGAAAAGTCTGTGGATAAACACTGACATCACTTAGGCTCTTACCAGGTAAAGAAAAGAGAATGATACCTGCCTCAGGCTATTTTGAGAACAGCTATTTTCGCATCCCTTCATAAACTTTAATTTGCCTTTTATTCTTCAGTTGAATGTGTCCTTCACCTTACTTCCCAGGAAAACAAAAACAGTGACCCCCTACAACTCCTCTGTGTCTTTTAACCAGGCCAAGTCACATTTTTCATTTGCAACAACTTCATAAAAGCGCTTTGATACCAGGAAATGGAAGCAAACATTTAATGGGGGTGAGGTTTGTTACTCCACCTACACCAAGCATTTCCAATAACTCCCAATTCTTTATTTAATGAAATTTCCATGAACACAAAAATGGCAATACTTACATTTCAGACTGCTTTGTGTGAATAACTGAATAAAACAACACAGCAGCTGGTACCAAACAGGTTACATTCTTCCTTAGAAGTCTTGATAGCCCTTCTAATTATACAAAAATTTAAGATGTTTTTATAGGCACCACAATGCCTCAGACAGAGTGCTTCCTTCCTAAACTGGGGTTGGGGATCTGGATACTGAGAATTTTAGACTTTCTGTGTTGAAAGGCACAGACCCTCAAGAAAACGCTGCATTTGACCTGAGGTCATAGAGGAAGCTTCCAAAATTAAATTATAGAACTGAGCTTATAAGTGTGTACTTTAAATAGAAGTGTGTAATATCACATAGCAGAAAACTTAGAATTTAATGTTTTAGAATATAGTAATAGACATAAAACTGAAATAGAAATTTTAGAGCAGTAAATAGTCCTTCACCTTCTTCATGAGTTGAAGTAGCATTGTGTAATTGGACAGGAAAGTCTACATTGCAAGACATAAGTGCTTACTTATTAAGTTAAAAATAAAAATAATTTAAGTGCCATTTCTTAATTGAATAGTTTTTCCTTAAGAGACCTTGTAGAGATAAACACAAGACCATTTAATAAATTATTAGCGAAATACTGCAGAGCTCACAACTTATAAGACTGTAATCTAAATAAGAAATAATGAACATTTGAATCCAAACACAAAATACCATTTCAAGTGCTTTCAATCCCAACCCTAACCTTAGCAGGAAAGAAACAAAAAATGGACAAGTCTGTGCTATTTAATCTCCAGGGGACATTGTTTCTCAGTGAGAACAGCCAGTACACAGATTTTCTGCCTCCTGGTTGACCACTTCATGCTTCTGTCTGATGTGCAGGTGGGGTAAATTTACATTTTTCAATAAGCTTTCTCCTAACCTAGTACTCTACCAGAACAGCAGCAGTAAGGACAGCTCAACAATGCCATGGCCAAGCCAGCATGCCATGTCGTGGTTTGTGCACAAGGACCAGAGGGTGAAAGGTGCCAGGGTCTCCTCTCATCCCCAAAACAACTCACATGTTCCTACAGCTGTGACCTCAGATAAAAGCTGCCAGAGTCATTCCAAGTGATCCAACCAGCGCGCAATCTGTGCCGTCAGCAGCTCAGGAGTTCTGCTGGAAGCAGGGAAAATGCTATATATCCTCAGGGGTTCCCTAGGATGGCTTAACTTCAGAAGCCTCAGGGAGTTCCATAAGTCTATTAAGATTTACCAAGATATTTACTCTTTAGCTCTTAAAAGGAAAGATCTGGCTTTGAACTTTCCTTATATTTGCCTGACATTCTCTTACAATAAAACACCTCCAAGCCATTCAAAAATAAATTTCTACTTAATATTTCTGCTCCCAAACCTTATGATTTACTATACATATTTAACAACATGTCACTTAAAAAATTATATATTTCAAAATTACCAACACATAGCCCTAAAGAGAAAACAAATGGACATCAAGAAGCTGCTCTTTGCATAACTCTGCAGACCTCCAGAAAGGCTCCATGAAGTCTTCATGAAATTCACCTAGAAAGTTAGTAAAATTGTATGGTGCTGTATGCTGTTTTCAGATCAATGAATTAGCTCTGAAGAGCCTCATTTATTCAAAGAAAAGAAAGTGGGTGTAACTGCATAAATTCCCTCTTGCTAAGGCATATTTGTCAGACCTGCCTGGCCTTGGCAAGCCTGGTGTAGGATATAAAAACTTCATACCAAACTTTATACCTTTGACCAGAAATGAGTATGGTGACTGTGGCCATAGGAGTTCACAATAAAATGTAGGTATCCAGAGACCAAGGAATGGAGGTGCTCTTTCCACTGACCTGCCAGCCCCTAGCCACCTTCATGGGACTTCGCAGGTCACATGTGCTCTCTGTGAGTACAAGATAAAAGAGGTTCTGAATAAAAAAGAAACTCTCCTTAAAAGGGCCCTTTCACACGGTCCATCTCCTGCACAATTGAGTCAAATTTTATAAAGATGTCCATCACCAAATTAGCTTTTTGTTACTATGCCGTGTACTCCTACAGGAATTTTTTTTTTTAATTTATCATATATTTTAGCTAGTGTGTTTATCAAAACTTTGCATTACTCTTATTAATTTAATCTGGTTATATTACCTGGATTAGACTACTTCAAAAAAGAAAAAAATAAAGAAATGTGATTCTTTACTTCTTTACATAACCTTTCAGCAGATTTTATTGCACAGTAAAAATCAATGTTTTATATGTTGTTATAGCTCAAGGGAAATTTAAATTACTTTGGAGATTTCTGGAAGGAATCTAATCCTGTTTATAGCCATATGGAAAACCTAGAGGCTGCTCACTTTGGATTTTGTATTAGTCATTATTCTTCCATTTGGCCATTACCACCATTTGTCTGGGTGTGATGACAAAATTGCCAGAAATAGGCAGATTCACACATGACACAAGATGTCTCGCTAGGAGACATTCCTTCTTCTGAGTCGACAGTTACTATTTGTGGAGTTTTAGATCTTGTTTTTACCATTCAACGCAAATGTTTTAAAACGTGCTTGTAGGAGTCCTTTAGGACAGTTCTTTTCTCCCAGAAATTAATAGAAAAACTCCTACTGATTTTCAGCTTTGTTACAAGGAGAAACCAACCAAAATAACTCCCTTGCAATTTCTCTTTCTCTTTTTTTCTTTTTTGATTTTCTTTTGGCTGTCAGTTACAGACAAAAAAAAGAAAAAAAAAATCTATCAAAGAGCAGGCACAGACTTCCTGAATGACTCTTTCAAGTTCACAGTCTACATAATTCTCATCTCCTTCCCTTCCACGTCCCCTTCCATCATGAGCATACCCAAGAAACACTTCCATGCCATGAAATACATTCAAATGCTGAGTTTGTTCATGATTGTCTGTTTTCACATGAAAACCACATCTTTTCCACAAACTTTCCCCCAACCACTAATTTTTTACGTCTCCTTTATATGGAAACTGGGCTTCCTGTCTCCCAGCCCATCTGAAAACATGGTTACCTATCTGGCAACACCAGCAACTACTTTGGAGACAGAAAGAAAAAGCACACTCCTGCTCAAATCTCAATCCTTCACCTCTGCCATGTCGAAGGCAGATTCCTGATTCAAGTCAGGCACCAGTTAAATACACCAGGATATAAGAAGAACCACAAAGCATTTTTAATAATTCATTTGGCGTGAGCAGACACATTATCCTTCTGGCTCTTAGAAAGGCCATGAATGAAGGCTGAAGGCTGGCATCTCCCAGAGGGCCCTCATTTGTAGAGACAGCTGAAGAAACAAGTAGAGTCAGAGAATAAATTCAGTGGAGGGGACCTCAGGAGGTCATCTGTCCCAGAGCCCTGCTTGGTGCACAACTGGCAGGGTTGCATGATGAATTCTACTGCTGTACAATGAGCTGTATGACGAATCCCCAGCTCAAGTTGGTGACATCAGATCCCAGTTCCGTGGCACAGAAATAGAAGCTGTCTCCTCAAGATAAAAGACACCAAGGGAGTAGAGAGCACTATAATTCTGGGGAGATTTCATTTTAAGAAGAGGAATTATTCTTATAGCCAGAAGGAGAAAGGAATATTTTTGGATCCTTGCATATTTCAGACTTGAAAAAAATTTTATCATCTGTTACAAGGAGTCCTATACTATCCCCACCCTCATTTGCTATAACATTAATTTTCAGAATGGAAAGAGATTTTCTGAATGGCTGATTAAGGTTAGACCGGACACCTTTGTACAAGAATATTAAAAAAATATAAAAGCAAACTTAAGAATCTATCCCCAATGCAGTGAACTTGTCCACAGTAAATGCTCTTTTTCCTTTAGATAGATTACTATAGGCTTTGCCAGGATTAACGGAGGAAGTTGTATGACAAAGAAGGAAGAGATGTTCTCAACACTGTCAATGTTCTCAATGTTCAGTCTCTGAATTGATTTAAGAGTGCCTTGGGCGAAAATGTCAGGTGTAACCACCATCTACATTGCCTTGTGAGGAGGTGTTAAAATGGGTGGAGCAGTGTTTCTTTCTCTTCTGTATGACTCAACCATGGCAACTCCCTCTGGGGGAGAAGCAGCAGCCACCCTGAGATGGCCCCATCTCTGCTTGATGGGCCATCAAGGACCCTCCAGAACGACTCACAGAATCACATCCTCCCCTGCTCTGGGGGAGGCACCAGACAATCTGCCTGGAGATAATCTGGGGCTTGTGACACCACAATACCACCACTGGATTCCCAGAGGACAAGAGCTCTTCACCACCACCTCGGGACCTCCAGAGAAGGACCTGACCTTTCCACAGGATCACACTTGGACAAGACCACATCCATCCCTCCAACGGGACTATAATGACCATTTAATTGGACTGCTGCCACCACTTTGACCAGCAGGGTGACAGGTCGCACTGTGACTTTGTCAGTTCAAACCAGTGTTTCTGTAGCATTGCCTCTATTGTAATTTTCCTATTAAATTGTAGCTCTGACTTGGAATCTCTCACAAGGTATTTGTGTGGGGTTCATTCCTCCCTCTTTTGAAGGTTTACCTTCAAGCCAGCACAAATAGTTTACAGCAAGGCTATGTGCTCTTGAGCACTGTCAAACACTTGATCCAGACTCTGGAGCAATTTACAGCTACAGTCTTTCCATCCTTATCTAGCTAGTCCTCACCACATTGCTCCTGGAGAAGAGAGCTCACTGTGGTCCACAGCTTCTTCATGAGGACAAGCAGAGGGCAGGCACTGATCTCTGCCTTCTGGTGACAGGACACAAGAAGGATCACACTTGGACAAGACCACATCCATCCCTCCAACAGGACTGCAATGACCATTTAATTGGACTGCTGACCACTTTGACCAGCAGGGTGACAGGTCGCACTGTGACTTTGTCAGTTCAAACCAGTGTTTCTGTAGCATTGCCTCTATTGTAACTTTCCTATTAAATTGTAGCTCTGACTTGGAATCTCTCACAAGGTATTTGTGTGGGGTTCATTCCTCCCTCTTTTGAAGGTTTACCTTCAAGCCAGCACAAATAGTTTACAGCAAGGCTATGTGCTCTTGAGCACTGTCAAACACTTGATCCAGACTCTGGAGCAATTTACAGCTACAGTCTTTCCATCCTTATCTAGCTAGTCCTCACCACATTGCTCCTGGAGAAGAGAGCTCACTGTGGTCCACAGCTTCTTCATGAGGACAAGCAGAGGGCAGGCACTGATCTCTGCCTTCTGGTGACAGGACACAAGAGGATGGCCTGAAGCTGAGTCAGGGGAGGTTTAGGTTGCATATCAGGAAAAGGATAGGTTGGATATCAGGAAAAGGATATTCCTTCACCCAAAGGAAGGCAGGGCACTGGAACAGGCTCCCCAGGGAATTGCTCACCAAGCCTGGCAGAGCTCCCAAAGTGTCTGGACTCTTGGGCACTTGGTGTGACTCTTAGGGATGGGTCCTGTGCAGGGCCAGGAGTTGGACTCCATGATCCCTGTGGGTCCCTTCCAACTCAGAATACTCTATGATTCCATGTTTCTAGCAGAGGGTTGGCACAGCTTAAGCAGCTGGTACACAAAGATGCAGGCAGACCTGAGAAGAAGCTGACATAACTGACTGAGGCTCACAGAAATCATCTCCTTTGTGCTCAGAAAGCAATGACTATAACCTTCAGGAGCAGTGCATGGCAAACACAGTTATTCTTGCCCACAAGAGAGCCTGAACCTGCTGCTTGTGTCCTCCCAGGGCACATCCCTGGGGCTGGAACCCAATCCCTGTCCAGAGTGCTGAAATAGAACGGCTGGAGAAATGCCTGAGGTGTGCTTCTACCTTACCAGTGGTTTCTGGCTTAAATATGTTTCTAATAATAATTAACACAAAGTGAAGTACCTAATAAAAAAGTGGGATAAAATTTTAGAAAGGTTTGGGGAAATTCCAACCTCAGTTTTCCTCCCTTCAGCGCTCTCCCAACTATTTGAGATTTTTGTTTCTTTCTTACAGTTCATTCTGAATACTTTCTACAATTTCTCTTTAATTTCAGCTTCAGAACTACCCTCAAACACATCTCAAGGATCTTTGGATCCACGTACCTACTAACCCTTTATACAAAACTCTGACATTTCCAAACCTGCACTGAACTAAGAATAAAATGGAATGTACTATGCAAGATGCATAATTCATAAGCTGCCCAATAGGGGAAATTGAAGAATGACCGGCATCTTGCTTGAAAGTAATCACATTTTGGGTGATCTAGCTACCCACAGGAACTGAAGATCCAGATCTGCACTAGAAGAGTCCAGCATCTTTTGCTCTTCCTGATTCCAGCTGGAACAAGAAAAGTACAAGAAACCTTTCTCTCACTGAAACGTTTTCAGCTAACTGAACTTTTTGGGGTTTTAAAGCAGCAGCAAAACATCAAATTCCGTTTTCAAGATCTGTAGCCAAATAACCTAGATCTTTTTGTACATTCTTTTAGTGTTAGAGATGAGTTACTTAACATGAGTATTAATGTGCTCTATTATGATGACTAATGTTGTCAGTCTGTATTGCATTCCTGTGAAAGAATTATTGGTGCCAGTACTGAAGATCTATAAAAGAAGATTTATAATACAAGACCCAGTAGAATTTACTGGTATAGCAATTTTAATACTCCACTCCCTCCCCCTATTGGGTATCCATTAACATCAAGAGAAGGGAACTAATTCATCTTTTATGCTCCTTTGTTACTAACATAACACATTAATGAGGACTTATTAGCTATTCTTTCCCTTAACATGTTGTTAACACTTCCTTGTCATGACTTCAGGTATTTTTTTCACTTGTGCTGACACACCAAAAGAGCATGAAAGAAAATATAAAAGCAAACTTAAGAGCCTTTTAAAAGAAAACTTAAGAGTCTATAATCAATTAAATTGGGACTCACAGAATCATTTATGTTGGAAGGGACCTCTTGAGACCTTCTGGTCCAACCTCCCTGTTCAGCAGCAGGTTTTCCAGCTCTTTCTTCATTGGGTTTTGAACACCTCTGGAAATTTCTAGAGCACACAGCAGAAGAGTGTCATAGCCATTTGCCCACTTTCTTCAAAATAAATAGACATCAATGCCAAAGAAAAGAAATAATTTATCCTTAATCTCTAGAATAACTTCTGACATTGTGCAAACAATACCTCAATTTTTGAAAGCTATGCCATGAATCATTCTAGAGTCTATGAAACACTTCCTTAAAATCTAAAAGAAATTTTGTGGGGCTTTTCTGTTTGTTTTTGCTGTTTTGCTTGGTTTGTTTGCTGGGGAGTTTTGGTGGGTGTTTAGGGGTGGGTAGGGTGAGAGCATGCTTTTGCCAGATATAGGCTACTTCTTATGTAAAGAGAATACTTTCAGCACAATCAGAAATGAGCACCAACTATTCAGGACTTCTCTTGGTCAGTTCCTACCACAGACTTTCATTTTCTCTCCTAATACAAAGCTGCATTTTACTCCAAGAGCTAAAAACATGAGTAAAAGGCATCAATCAGTATTGCTGGGTTCAACTCTTAAAGAGTTTCTGTACTTGATGAGCTGCAAATTTTAAGGAAATAAGACTTAAGCCCTCCCTATTTTCTGTCCAAAAGAAAAATGACAAAAACATCTATCATTTTCTACATTCAAGCTTTTAATTTTGATATGTTTAATCTGGGACTTTGAGGCAACCACAGAACTTTAGATTTAATATCATCCACAAAGACCATGAGAAATCTCCATCCCCAACTCACCAATTACTTGTTGACAGCATTTCTATGTGCATACAGAACGAAAACAGAAATTAAGAAAAGACTGCAGATATTTGGCACCGCAGTATCTAAAATACAGTTTGAAAAGCATGCAAAACAAAGTGACAACAAAAGTCTGGTGCTAGCTGGGTAATGCAATAGGTGATAATGACATTCCTGGCAAAAGATCAGCTCCTCTCCAACATCTGTTAGGAGTGCAGCCATTAAAAACAAAGCAGTTTCATGTTCTGGGGGCTTGTGCAGACATTTGCTTCTGTTCTGATCTGTCATGGTTTAAACTCCCTGAACTTTATCCTTCAGTTGCTTTGTTTCCTGTTTTTTTCTTTACAGATCCTTCAAGTGTCTAACATGCAAAACCACAGTGATGAGTATTTTTGTGAATGTTGACCAGTCTTCTTTCATTTAAAGGAGGTGCTGAATTTGTCTGATTATTGATTCAAAGCAAACCTGGGCTGTGCTTGAAGACTGTAACAATAGCCTACCAGAGAATGGTGTTTCCTCTTTTGTGAACATTTTGGCACAACTTAATTTTTTATAATTCCTGCCCTCTTGACTAATGTTTTCCATTGCCTTGCCCCTATCTTTCCTAACACCAATTTCCTACTCCATTCAATATTCATAACAAATTAGCACCCAGTAGCAACTACTCCATTTCACACTGAAACGTTTAAGAGGAAGAAATTAAAGCTATTTTTATAATTTAGTCAAAAAATTTAAAAATAAGTTAGTAAGAAACCTCATCAGATTAATTCTAGGCTTCAAAATGCCTAAATTACTTTTTCCTAAAAACCTCATTAAATTTTTATAAGTTGCTAAATGTTCAGCTGTGGAGGCAGAACATAGATATGAGGTCAGCAGCAAAGGACAGTTTACAGACTGAGCCTTAAAATTAATTGTCCTCACCAATGTAAAGAAGCTTTTTCTGAAACACTTGACTCCAGATTTTCATTAAAGGCAAGAGGAACAAATTCCATGCTTCCAATCCCTCCAAAAAGAGTGACCTTGGATTCCTACAATCAAAAGACAGACAGTAACTGCATTTATGCAAATAGTTTTAATAGTTAAAACACATCAGCAGCACTGGAAGCTCAGATTCTGGTGCAGAACTCCATTACACACCTCTGGCCTTGATTTTTTTTGCAGTAATCTCAATTCAGCTGCAGGGGCCAAGTCTGTCTCTTCACCAACCTGATGCACAGTCTGATCATCGGAATGCATGCAACATTTCTGGGCTGCATGAGATCCAGGCATGAATAGTCTCAGCATGATGGTGGCCAGAAACTCTGGTCTCCTCTGAAATTAATGAGAGGAGTATAAAGTTATAACCACTCTTTTTAAACACTTACTGGTTCTCAGAAGCAGACATTCAACCTGAATCTTCAATAGCTGCAAGTCACTGGCACACAGTCCTGATTTAATTGTTGCTATAGTCCAGAGAGCAGTGGATGTTCAGAACACTCCCTAACATCCACACAGAAATGCTTATTCAGAAAGATAGTGAAAAATCCACACTTTTCTTCAACATCCCGATTTTTCTTCACTAAATCCATAAAGGCCATAAACCCTCAGCTGAGAAAGCTGGCATAAACACAAACAATCAATCTGTTCAGAGGAGAGTCAAGCCTGGAAAATATCAGGAAGGTTGAGATGCCTCAAAACTCCATATGATGAGAACAGCCCTAAATGGGCACCACATATCCACACGACAATAATTCTGCTCTGTTCCTCCACTGGGGCTTTTCAGGGAGCACCAATAACCTGCAAGTAAGCAGGGGAAGCAGCAAGGGCAAGGGGCAGGAGTGAGCTATCACCCCTATCCACAACTCCTCCTGGTCCTTTAACACATCCCAGCACTTACAGGATGTGGGGCATTGAATCAAAATCTACCCTGAAATTTTATTTGTGTGACCTTCCTGCTGCCACCTTCCTACTTTCTACCAGGGCAGAGCTCCCGAATGGAAATTAACTTCTTGAAATCAGAGGGGCCATGTCCTTACAGTCCTCGCTGTTAAGCCCCTTAAGTGGAAAAATGTTGTTACAGTAAAAGTAAAGACTTCTTTATATCATTTTGCAGCAGTCTAAACTTCCTGATTAAAAAAAAAAAAAACCAAAAACAAAAACAAAACAAGCAGACAGTACTCTTTTCAGCAAAATGTAGTTTGTGTACAAACCTGATCTAGTGGGATGTGTCTTAGCCCGAGGCAGAGGGCTTGGAACTGGATGAACTTGAAGGTTCCTCTCCACTCAAACCATTGTGTAATTCCATGTACAGGGCTTTTAAACCTCCTGAAAGCAGTCAGGTGTTAGCTGAGAGTCGGTCACTGACCAGAAATACACCCTGCCAAACAAGAGAGGCAAATCTACAGGGCCTGAAAACATTACCAAAATGATGTAAATGAACTGTGGTTTGGAAAAAAAGACACCCTTTAGTAGCAAGCTGAAAAATTAATTTACAGGTGTAACTTTCAGTAAGGGTCAGAAAAAATTCATTCATTAGAATTACGGGAGGTAAAGTTTTCTTATAAATATTACAGGACCTTTAAAAAGTGTCATCATTGTAAAATGGACTTAAATCATGTTCATTAATTATTAAGCATTACTCTAGTTCTTCACTGATGTTTTTTAATGGAATTAGGTTTCCTCAACTGCAGTAGCATAATATCACTGCTATCTATTTATAAACAACTTTTCTTTAGGTACAGAAGTGCCTTTTCATGATGGTATCAAAGTAGGTTTTCACTTTGAGGCAATACTTCTAATCTTAAATGAAAGCAATCCATTACTTGGGGAATGAAAGAGACAGATCTGAGGGTACCTGTGAGTTTAATAGCATCCCAGATGCTCATTCACTATACTCCCAATAAAACAAAGTCAGATTTATAGCTTTTTTTTTTTTTTTTTTTTTTTTTTTTTTTTTTTTTTTTTTTTTTG